>NW_026778982.1:607500-703995 GCF_030144855.1 Hypanus sabinus
GGTAACGTAAGCCGGGTTCCATCAATTCTGCCTGGGTAGCCCGTCCAAGGGTGTTTGGTGATTAACAAAGACCCCAGGTTACATGACCGATGAGGTGTCCCAGCGCACATCCAGTTAAATAAGGCAAGTGCTTTTGAACCAGGTTAATGAAAGATATGGGACATTTTAATGTGGCTGCACAACCCCACCCACCTATATAAACAACGCCCAGCCCTACTCATCAGCTTAATGCTAACATCCAAAGGTCTACACAACCCAACTAACACGGACTACTCCCCCACTAACCATGGCCACACAAACGAAAATATTGAACACCATGTCCCAACCTCTCCTCTTTTTCCCAATGGGGAGGCCTGCATCTCCATCTCACAACCCTACCCCTACACTCACACCTACTCCGCTCATTCTTTACAATCGAACCCCATATCACTCATAATTCAAAGTATTCAAAGTATTCCTCCACACACACTTCTGTCACTTGCCCTGTCTCATTTCCAAACAGCTGATCACGAATGTCGTTGGGAATTCCACTTTCTGAGTAAGGAAACTTTGCTGAACGCGACTGATTTTCCGAAGATCAGCTGCCTTTCCTACAATACCCTATCCCATCTTGTCGTTTTACAGTAGAGGAGCCCCAGCCAATGTGTGAAACGCTACAATCACATTCTATAACACTCTTTTGTTGACTGCAACAGTCTGTGATCTCTGTACAAAGTTGTTCCCCTGAATCCCTCAGACTGTTTGGTGGTCTGTAACATGGCCACATTACAATGCTCATACGATTCTGTTCCCTCAGTTCCACCCACACAGTCTGACCAGACGAGTTCTCTAGTCTGCTCTGACTGGGCACGACCGTGAGGTTTTCCCCGACGAGTAATCTTCAATTGCCAGCTCCCCACACGCTCTGTAGCGTCTAAAACGATGGAATCCGGAATATGGAGCTACTAGTCCTGTCCCACCTGCAAGTCTGACTAATGGCTACAACACCATAATCCCAGAAACTGATCGATGCCCCGAGCTCATCTGTCTTCCCTACAATACATCTTTCATTGGTGAAAAGCAGAGACGTAGACCCAGTATGCTGGAAAATGCCTTTGCCAGTGGGGGGAGGGGAGATTGTTGCTTGCTGCCGCTGACGAGCGGGAGGGAGGGGAGCTGGGGGGACTTTGGGTTCGATTGGAGGAGGAGAAGATGGCGGCGCGACGCGGCGTGCGCGGCCTCTCCGGAGAATGGAGATCTGTTCCGTGTTAAGTAGGGATCCGTGCACAATCCTGATTTGATGGAGGCAGACGGGAGAGCGTGGAGGAACATCTGGAGAAACTTCTGAAGTGCCCGCTTCGCTGCCGCTGCTACTGTGCAGTCCGGAATCTCCGGAGGAGAAGGCCTCCGAGACCTCGGCTTTGCTTGTTTCGGCGGCCGGGACGAGGTCGAAGGCGCTCGTCAGAAGATGGCGCCCGGGAGGCCATATCGGAGGGGCTGGTCGGAGGCTCGAAGTTTTCGGACGGTCTCGGAGTCTGCTGTAGTCGGGTGCTTCCGAGGCGTTAATTGTCAGTGCCTGGAAGCTTACGGCAGGGAGAGTTTCTCCCGTTTGCTGCCTGATATCGGGACTATGGGAATCAATCGGGACATGAGACTTTTTAAACCGCGTCCATGATGTGCGTCTGTCGAATTACGGTATTGCTTTGCACTGCTGTAACTATCTGCGATAATGATGTGGTTTTGTCAGTGTGGCTCTTGGTTTGTCCTTTTGTTATTTTGTGATATCACTCCGGAGGAACATTGTATCATTTCTTGATGCATGCATTTCAAAATGACAATAAACGAGGACTGAGTGTCCTCATTATCTAATATTTTACTGTCGATCATTCTTTTGGACACTTCTCTGTTTTCGTGGATGGTTGGGAAGAAAAAGCATTTCAGGATGTATATTGTATATATTTCTCTCAAATTAAATTGGCCCTCTGAAACTTTGAAACTTTGATACTGGAACTCAGTGTTTCGGAAACTAAAGATTAGCTGGGCCGACATCGCCTATACCATCCCCTCACCCTGTGTGGCCACTCTCTCAGAGTTATGTACTGGGGTCCGCAACAATCCTGGTGAATCTCCTCTGGAGTCCCCCGGCACAAAATATCCTCTCCGCATCCACTCTATCCGGGGCTTTCACCATTCGACAGTTTTCACCCCCAAATTCTTCTGAATGCCGATGAACACAGACCCAGAGCCGACAAACGTTCCTCATCTGACAAGCCGTTCAAAGCTGGAATCATTTCCGAGAACTTCCACAACAGATTCTGCCCGGTCCCTCACGGGAAAAGCCCTCCCACCACAAAGCACATCTGCCTGCACAAGTACAAGCCCTTCCCCTTGCCAGGGCAACATACTGCCTCCTTTTAACTCCCTGGATTAATTTCTGAACTTCTGTTGCATTTCTTATACTCCATCTGTTCGCTTTTATTTCGTAAGCACCTCATTTGCTCCCACGTGCCTTGACCTGCTTATGCATCTCCTTTGATTTCCTTAAGCAGGATCGCAATATCTCTCAAGTATCTCGTACTACATCTGTTATGTTTACCTTCTGGTCTGACAGGGACATGCAAGCTTTGTGCTCTTAACATTTCACTGCTGAACCCCTCCGAGTACACTTTGCCAGAATACAGCCTGTCCCAAATCATCCACGTTGCAAATCACACCTTCTTTGCCGTCCAGTTAGATGGACGTGCCGACCGGTGTCGGGATACACAGTGGAAGCACCTGTATTTCATACGACAGCTCCGAAGATCCTGACACCTTTTCTGAGGCAAATAATTTAACTCAAATGATTGAAAGCATCTGGGAAGAGAGGACGAACATGCCCACGGTTACTGTTGTGAGCGCTAACACGCGGACAGGCAGGGAATGTAGCTAAACGTATCATGTACAGTAGTTAGGATCCGTTTAGTGTGATGTCATGGTTGGTACAGACAGTGCGGCCCGAAGGGTCTGGTCCTGTGCTTTACCTTTCGCTGTTCCATGTGGAAGTAAGTCAAATTGAATGCAGCAGCGTTTCTTTTCTCGTGGCAAACTTTTATTTCAAAGATGATGGACGTAGGCATGCTTTTGCGCCAGGCCAAAGCACCTCGGCTCCCTTCGGGATGGTTCGGAAGGAGGGATGATAATCCTGAAAGAAGGGTGAGATTATATTCAAAGCAACACGCACAACATACTGGAGGAACTCACTCCGCTGGCCGGGTAGTCTCTGTGGAACAGAGCATTCTCGGCGTATCGGGCCAAAACCCTTGATCAGGACTTGAACAAAAATGACAATTCAGAGACAGAGGGCGGGTGAGGTGGGAGAGTGAATAAGACTCACATTGTGGTTGGAGACAGGTGAAAGCGGGAGTGGGGCAGGGGTGAAGATAAAAGCTGGGAAGTTCATTCGTGAAAGATATAAATGACTGGAGAATGAGAAATCTGATAGGACCAGATAGAGCATCATGGAAGAAAGGAGAACCAGAGGGGGTTGATGGACAGGTAATGAGATAAGACAAGAGAGAGATACGGGAATGAGGGAAGGGTGAATGGTGCAGGGTGCGCATTACCGGAACTTCAATTGATCAATGTTCATGCCATCAGGTTGGTACCAACCCGAACGGAACACGAGGTGTTGCTCCTCCATCTGAGTGTGGCCTCATTGCGCAGTTGAAGAGGCCATGGACTGACGTGTCGGAATAGGAGTGGGAAGTAGAATTGAAATGCGTATGTTGATTTGGTTTCCAGCATCTCCAGATTTGCTCGTGTTTACGGTTGCTTTCAGGTGACGTGCGATGGGAACTGGTGCTGAATCAGAGTGGAGCTGTCGTTTTACTCCCAGTGGATCTGCTGGTCGAATTCCTCACCGGATGGACGACAGCCGCACCGACACGAACAAGAGGTGATGAGCTGGGTCTGTTGGTGCTTTCAACAATGCCTCCCTTGCTGGGAGAATGCCACTCCCAATTTACACGGCTCAGTACCATCGCATTTTCCATTCTCTGCAGTTTCACTAAATTAATCACAATCTGGCATGGTGGGGATTGCACTGCCTGACGTAATCGGTTTGTAAATAATTTAAACATCTTTATTTCGAAATCTGTTGAAACCTGTCCCTGTGGAGTCACTAAATGATACTAAAAACCCCAAGATTATGCTGCCATAATATTTCATTCCGTGAGATCTCCTGTAGCACAGGGGCACGAAGAACTGGGCAGAAAAAATGTTTTCAATGTTGGCGAGTTACATGAGTGTGGAGAAAATATTGTACATGTTTATTGTCGCCATTGGAGTTCCGGGTGAGTGTGCAGACTTCATGTTTGGAATTTCCGTGTGTTTATCGCTATGCAGCTGATTGTGTTCGTTTCACAAGCTTCCAACCTGATGAACACTGTATAAATATCCTTCAGAAATGTCAGTCCTGTCTATTCGACGAGCTGATGAGTTTTCATATTCAATGATAAACGGAACGTCGAGTGAACTCGGCCTTTGCTTCTTAGAGCGACGGAGGATGAGGGGTGATCTGATAGAAGTGATTAAGATGATGAGAGGCATTGATCGTGTGGATGGCCAGACGCTTTTTCCAAGGGCTGAAATGGTTCGCACAAGGGGACACAGGTTTAAGGTGCTGGACAGTAGGTACTGAGATGTCAGCGTTATGTTTTTTTTTTACATAGAGAGTGGTGAGTGCGTGGAATGGCTGCCGGCAACGGTGGTGGAGGCGGATACGATAGGGTCTTTCAAGAAACTTTTAGAGAGGTACATGGAGCTTAGAAAGATAGAGGTGTGTGGCAAGCCTAGTAATTTCTAAGGTAGGGATATGTTCGGCACCACATTCTGTGCCGATGGACCTGTATTGTGCTGTAGGTTTTCTGTGTTTCTACGTTTCGAAACAAAACATCTGTCTCTCCTCCGGCACAAGGGATTAATTCGAAAGTTATTTTTGGTTTCTGTGAGATCGAGAATGGGACCCAACAAGAGAGTGATTGTTTAGTATTCTGACTAATTGTATTTTCATGAGGGAGGTATTGGTGTGGGTGAATCACTATCTGGAGATGAAGGAGATTTTTAGATTAGAGGGAGATATTTAGATATTACGAAAGGAGGGTGTAATTAGCCAATAATAAGGTCGAACTATATCTGGATTTAAGCTGTCACTGGCTGAAACACAAGTTCTGTGTTTTACAAATAGGATTAATAGACCCGCACTTTATTTGAAATTATCTGCTCAAACTCATGAAGAAGTGTCGGTGATAATATTCCCAGCCATGTGGCTGGATAATAATATGACATGCAAGCACCATATTTGTAAAGAAATTGATCAACGTAAAGGAGCATTAACACGAACACACCCACATGCTCACACGAATACACACTACACACACACACACACACACACACACACACACATACACACAGAACCACCCCACACACATATACAGTCTGTCTCTCTCTCTCTCTCTCTCTCTCTCTCTCTCTCTCTCTCTCTCTCACACACACACACACACACACACACACACACACACACACACACACACACGCACAGACACACACACACACACACACACACACACACACACACACACACACACGATATGACAGTATTTATTCATCATTACAAACAGACATGTTCTTGGATGCTCTGTTGATAGAGTCCGCAATCACAAACTGAATCACGCCTTTATACTCTCGTGGAGAAGGTAACAGCGGGTGATCCAATACAATCTCAGAAGCTCCAACGGCATAATTTACTTTAATATTCTCTGCTTCACTAGTGGTTAATTTGAAGTACATATTTACAGGGGAAGCATAGCTCGGACGGTTCAGACACCTTTGTTCGGACAAAACTAACTCTCTCAAATGGTCCAAAACTTAATTCACAAAATTAATCACAATCAGTCACCACAGGAATTGAACCTGCTGGAATTGGTTTGTAAATAATCCAAAAACCTTCATTTTGAAATCCGTTAAAACCTGTCCCCGTGCAGTCACGAAAAGGTATTAAAATCCTCAGGCACACGCTGCCTCGACATTCCCTTCCGAGAGATCGCCTGTAGCAGAGGGGGGCAGATCACTGGACTGAGAAAATGTCTGCAAGTTGGATAGGTTTGTCAGTGTAGAGAAAATGCTGTACGAGCTCATTCCCGTCATTGGAGTTTTAGTGAGTGAGCGGACAAATTCATGTTTGGTATTTCCGTATGTTAACCGGTGGGAGCCTGTTTAAGATCGTTTTACCAGCTTCCAGCTTGACCATCATTGCACAACTTTCCGTCAGAGATATCGATGCTGTCAATTGAACACACTGATTGATCATATTTACTGACAACCGCATCGCAACCCGGATCCCCTCGAACTTGACCGTCGTTCTTCCTTTAATGACACCTTTTCCAGAGTAGTACCAATACTCGGGACTGGCAGCTCTCCGGGAAGGTGTGACTGGAAGAGCTTTAATGAGACTTTGTCCATTTGGACCGGTGCTGAAGAAAGGCAGCTTTCCCTGAAGATCAGATTGGAAGAGTTTTACATTTTGAAGTTCACTATTTCATTTTTATTTATTAAGTGCAACCGTGAACAACAGCCAGATCAGAAATGCTGATCAAGTCAACTAGTTCCCAAAGAGTATTCTGAAAGGCCAGTCAGATGGTTCACTGCTGCTCAGCGATAGAACACAAAGATATCATAGGCACAATAATGAAACATTAAAACATAGTAGAAATATTGGAGTCACGATGATCACAATGAAGTCTGCTGGATAGAGACGTTTATACAGATGCTGTCCTCAACAATTCAAAGAGATTGAAGGATAAGGCTGCAGGGTGACAAAACGTGGCAGGCGCACTTGGAAAGGATTACAAATCCCGACCGAGAGAAAACAGCACCTGTTCTTTCAGCACTGTTCTCCAGCAGTTTGACTGAGTCCAGTCGGAACATAACTCACAAATGTTCTTGAAAGTCAAGTATTAACCCTACCTACCAACAACCAAGCATTGCCATCCTGGTCCCCTTCATGATGGCTTAAGAAGAAGCATGTGTTTTCCCTCCCAGAGACAATAGGTGTTTGTGCACTCGGCTCTTGAAGGCTTGGACACCCATTCTGAGTTATTGATCAGATTGAACACCTGGTCCTGTGTTTCCCGTCTGGCCCTTGGTGTCTCGCACAGTTGTATTACACTACATGTTGGTCAATAATTGGGTCTGTTCACTGGAGACAGTATTCACGGACCTGCTGACGGGTGATATAGAACTGAACTGCCCTGTACAATTAATGTATTATTAGAACCACCCATCCTCTAGTTACTAAGTTGTTCCTGCTTTCCCTCTGATATCCGACGGTAACGGGGATATCGCTTCCTGATGAAGAACGGACTCGTCCGGCAGGTTCAGTGTTTGTTCAATTCCGGAAATGCTTCTGGAGCTGCTGAGTAGCTCAAGTGCTTTGTGTGCGTTGTTTCCCGCCGGATCCCTCCTCAGACCCATCAAATGCCAGGTTCTAGAGGGTTGGTCGGGCAGGGTTAAATCATTAAAATTGGCCTCAACAAGGACCGGAATCGGGATCAGCACCGATGCTTGACGGTCATGCAGCTCGTTTTAACCTCCATGATGAGCCACACAGTCTTATCTCCACACTGAGGAAGGTAGTGCAGCACCCGGTTGCGCACTCCCGCTGAAAGCTGATGCTGTGTGAATTACCAGATTATGTGTTCAGTCATTCCCTCTTCCCATTTCCAATTTCTCTCTTCCCTCTTCAATCTTCACTCTTCCCCCTCTTTCTCTCTGCAGTGAATGTAGTGGCGATTGTGATCCTCTCCCGGGGAAAGTGCGGCCTCTCTACCTGCACCGCTCGCTACCTGATCGGCATGTCAGCGGCGGATCTACTGACTGTTGTCTTGGAGGTTATCTTGTTTCGAATAAGAAAATATTATATGATGTGGAAGTATCTGAAGATTACCCCCGTATGCAGTGCTATCGAGGGGCTGAGGTTCGTTGTCATGTACTGTTCAGTCTGGTTCACCGTCACTTTCACCTTCGATCGGTTTGTTGCTATTTGTTGCCAGAAGCTGAAAACAAAATTTTGCACCGGAACAACTACGGCCGTGGTTCTAACAACAACCGGCGTACTGTCCTGTCTGATAAACGTTCCTCGATACTTCGTCTGCGAACCCAGAGTGATCATTGACGATGTACCGTGGTTCTGTGCTATAAAGGAAAATTATTTCACTGACGCTGGGTGGCTAGTATATGCTTGGCTCGATACGGTTTTACTTCCCTTCCTGCCTTTCGTTGTAATCCTGCTGCTCAACGCTCTGACAGTCAGCCACATTTTAGTGGCCAGTCGGGTCCGTAAGGGGCTGAAGGGTCAGAGCAAAGGGGAGAACCGCAGTGACCCGGAGATGGAGAGCAGGAGGAGGTCTGTGGTTTTACTCTTCACCCTCTCCGGCAGCTTCATCCTCCTGTGGATCACACTGGTTGTAAATTTTATATATTATCAGGTCTCAGGAAAAGGACACAATTTCAATGATTCTGAATGGATATCTCATGAGGTCGGGGAATTGCTTCGGAATTTCAGCTTGTGCACGAACACATTTATTTATGCGGTGACTCAGTCGAAATTCAGGGAGCAGGTGATTAGTGCGGTGAAATACCCGATCACCTCGGTGCTTCAGTTCATTAATAAAGTCGCGGCCTGAGCGCAACCAAGAATTAGTTTCATTGTGTCCACTCCGAGATCCATATCTTCCCATTCACTGCATAGTCTTCAACCCGTTATTCCCAGGCGGTTGTCCACTTGACGGGGGCATTGGAAGCAGCAGTGGGTGTCCGCAAGAGAATGGAGGGAAATAGGAATGTCTAACAAAGGAGAGACGTGAAAGATCGGTTGAGTGAGCTGCATGCGTGGGGCCTGTGAAAAGGCGGACTGGGAGAACGAGGGCGAGAAAGATTTGTGTGTGTGTGTGCGTGTGTGTGTGTGTGTGTGTGTGTGTGTGTGTGTGTGTGTGTGTGTGTGTGTGTGTGTGTGTGTGTGTGTGTGTGTGTCTGTGTGTGTGTGTGTATGTGTGTGCGTGTGTGTGTGTGTGTGTGTGTGTATGTGTGTGTGTGTGTGAGAGAGAGAGAGAGAGAGAGAGAGAGAGAGAGAGAGAGAGAGAGAGAGAGAGAGAGAGAGAGAGAGAGAGAGAGAGAGAGAGAGAGAGAATGCAGATAAGGTTCACACGGACGTTCGGACGTTGTCAGGACAAGCTGATGGGTGTTATAGGGAGACGTTGGCCAGGCTTGGAATTTAGGAGAACGAGAATCAACCAAATGGAGACGGTTAAAATTACCAGATGATCAGGCAGGCCACGCACGAAATGCTGGGGACTCTCAGCAGGTCAGGCATCATTTATGGAAAATGGTAAAAAGTCTACACTTTGGGCCAAGACAAATCTTCACCCACACTCTAATCTGCTCTCCAACATCCTAAATCACTTTTCTTAAATGTTAATTTCATCTCTAACACCCTGCATCCCTGACCTAAGTCATAATCGGGGCTCTGACCTCCCATATATCGGTCCCCAAACCGCAATCTGACATCAGACTCCGCCAACACATACTGAACCACATACTGACCTGTCACACTACCCTCATCTGATCTCTAACTCACACACAGCCTA
Organism: Hypanus sabinus; assembly: GCF_030144855.1. Lineage (NCBI taxonomy): Eukaryota > Metazoa > Chordata > Chondrichthyes > Myliobatiformes > Dasyatidae > Hypanus > Hypanus sabinus. The sequence goes on from NW_026778982.1 coordinate 617,160, forward strand.
GTCATTATAACCAACCTGATCGCTTACCCTATTCGCAAACCTGTCACCAATCCTACACTGACTGCTAACCCCTATACCCTGCCCCCAAACATAAATCTGACCTCTGACAACATCATTTCCCAGCCCCTCAATCAGATCTGCACTCTAATTTGCCACGCACCTGTCCCGAAGCATAATCTAATTTGAACTCGAATAGCACACATCCTTTATTAAAAATATTTATTTATTTATTAAATATTAGAAAATTACAGAATAAATGTGATGATAAAATAGTGAGAAAATGATATTAACCCTCCCCCACCCGTTAACCCTCCCCCCTTAACCCTTATCTAAAGAAAGAAAAAAAAGAAAGAAAGATTGCCTGGATATCGGAGGATCCCCACATGCTCCATGGAGTTCCAAATAATTTTAATATTTGTTTTTACTTTCCCCAATTACTTTATAATTTTATCTTTAAAGAACCTGTGTATTTAATCCTATTTTTTTGTAGTTTTGGGAGCCAAATTCTCAAAAATATATCATATTCGTTTCTTAGATGGTATGTATTTTTTCAAGTGGAATACAACTATGTATTTCATTGTTCCAACGATCCATAGTTAAATATAAATCAGATTTCCAAGTAACTGCGATAACTTTTTTCGCTACTGCCAATGCAATTTTTATAATTGTTTTCTGATACTTATTCAATTTAAATTTCGGTATTGTCCCTTCAATGTCTCCTAATAAAATAGGTCTACTTGGTCTTGTTTTAAAATTCAACCATTTTGGATAAATCTAAGACTTTTATTGTAACCAATTACTGGAGTACAACTCCCGCACATCCTTAAACTATAATTTGCTCTAACTCTCCATAACCTCAACCTGTCCTCTGCTCCTCGGCTCCCTGTTCCAAAACGTAAAAATGGACTCTCACATTTTCGCATCCCTGCTACTTACCAGAATATGAACACTAAATCCTTACATATCTTTCCCAAAATCCCGACTTGAGCCTAGACACAATCTGACCTCTAACCTGCCACATTCCTGTCCCCGAGAGCTAAATGTGGAGACTTGAAGCACTCCACATCTCTTACTCTAAATCATTATCTGAACTGTAAATCCCCACCCCTCTCCCTGAATCCCAATATGAAATAACTGTAATACGTGGGCCAGAGCAAAATGGCAGGATTGCTTGATACTGTATCTCGAGAGAAGAGAACAAGCACCACAAGAGTGATGATTTTCCCACTGGCAGCATAATCACAACCGAGCCAAACAGAGCCACGCTTTTCATCTCCCGGCTCAGGAAACATCAATGAAAAAGTCTTATCACTCCCCTATTCCCCAAGAAACGACAGGGAACCATTAAGTCAAACCCAATTTGGGAGCACAGAAAACAAGTCACCACTAAACTCAAAGTGACAGGATGGAGAGGTGCTGAATCGCCAGTGAACACTGTTAATTTAACCCATGCGATCCCACCCACCCCGAAGCAAAATAAAGATCACTTTGAGATGAAGCTTCAAAACTAGGCCTCAAAACGTTCCACTCCCCATATGCTAAAATAATACCACACAGAGAGATCTAAGATATGGGAAGCTTCGAACTGACATGGTTTTCATTATCTCGGTGTACGGGAGTAACATAAGCCGGGTTCGATCAGTTCTGCCTGGGTCGGCCGTCCAAGGGTGTTTTATGATTAACAAAGTCCCCAGGTTACATGACCGTTGAGGTGTCCCAGCGCAGTTCCAGTTAAATAAGCCAAGTGGTGTTGAACCAGATTAATGAAAGATATTGGACATTTTCATGTGGCTGCACAACCCCATCCACCTACATAAACATCGCCCAACCCTACTCATCAGCTTAATCCTAACATCCAAGGGCCCACACAACCCAACTAACACGGACTACTCCCCCTTTAACCATGGCCACACAAACGAAAATATTTCACATCATGTCCCAACCTCTCCTCTTTTTCCCGATGGGGAGGCCTGCCTCTCCATCTCACAACCCTACCGCTACACCTCACACCTACTCCGCTCCTACAAACCCTATAAACCCTAAAATGCACCTCAGGGCTCATTCCCTACAATCGAACATCACCCCGTATCAATCATAATTCGTAATCTCATCAGTTTAGCATATTCATAAGCATAATTTTTAAAATCTGTGTAAGGCTGAAGAGCATCACAATAAAGGCAAGTGTTGGTTCAATTTAAAGAAGACGTGGGCCAGAGCAAAATGACAGCGTTGCGTAATAGTGAATTCCGAGTGGCGTGATCAAGAAGCACAAGAGGGATGATCTTCCCACTCGTATCATCACAGCATTCACTCCCCCTGCAAATCCCATAATACCTAGCCCAGTGCAGTGCACTCTGGTTAATTAAGCCAGGTGTTGAATAGACAACGTTACTGAAAGGCCAGGGCCAGATTAAAGTGGCTGGACAATCCTATCTGCCAGAGCCACACATATCTCCCGACACTGAACTCCATAACGCTCTTTCCTCCAGCCCCATTTATACATCCCTAAACTCACCCTTAAACCTAATCCTAAAGGCCAAGGGCCAACAACGCAACTAAGCCGGTACAAACACGACTATGCCTGGCCATAGCCACACGAACAAGCGAAGTTAACACCGGGACGCTTCCACGCCCCTTCTCCTCATGGGAAGGGCTGCATTTCCATTTACCAGCCCTACCCTTGAGCTATCACCTTCGCCCTTCCCATACATACCTATAAACCCCAACCCACATCTGAGTAATATTCACTACCATCCAGCACCACCCCCATATTAATCATATGTGGTAATTCCATCAGCGTATTGTATACACAACCATAAACATTAACATTTGTGTACGGAGTAGGAAGATCACAATAAAGGCAAACCTTGAACTGACTTAATGAGGGTGTGTGGCAGAGAAAAGCGTCAGGGCTGAGTGACACTGAATCTCCAGTGCGGAAATCAAGAACCGCAAGTGCGATGATTTTCCCACGGCCCGCATAATCACAACGTAACTATTATTTTGTGGTGACCAGGTGGGAACAGACAAAACGTTTATGCTTCACTGGACAGTTGTTAGCCTGGGGTCAACACAGTTACTTTGTTGTTTGTGCAGGAAAAATAAAATGCGAGCTGTGATTAATTACGAGTTGCCTGGTGAGTTTCCAAACTGATCTCAGTTGATGAACGGTGAACATATTTTCGCGCCCCGGGTGCACTCAAAAAGAAAGAAAAGTGGTCTGGGACCCTGGTGACGAGTTAAACGACACAGTAGGTTAGGATATTAAACTGTGAAAGGGGAAGGACAGGAATAACCCAGGGGATTTAGAGGATTTCAGAGGTTACTTTCATCGTTAATTATTAAGGAAATGGTCAGAATATGAGGCGTGGTTAGAAAAGTTTGAAAGCCAAGGTTCCGGGACTCTGGAGGAACAATTGTGGAAAACAGTTAGTAAAAATAAATTAAAGAAATTACAAGGGATTAAAATTGTTATGATGGAATGTTTGTTGGATGATGTAACGGAAGTGAAGAGAGAAAATACTGAAACTGGCAGAGGAATTGTGTAAGTGTAGGGAAGAGTTAGAAATTCTGACGGAGCAGGTTCAGGGGAATTTGATCCACATGAGTCAGTTTCAGGCTCAGTGTGAAAGCCTTAACAAGAGAAAATGAGAAAACTGAAGAGGAGTATAAACAGGCGGATACGGAATTAGAGAAAGGAAAAGTCAGGGTCGGGATTTACGGCTGTTACGAATGTCATGAAGAAATCGGCAGCTGAGAAGAAAGGCTGCGCTGATCGCAAGTGTTTAAAACAGATGGAAAGTCTGCAAAGTGAACTCTCAGCTCGGAGAGGAGTGATATGTGCGAGGACGGACGATGATGGTGATGCAGATTGGGGTGATTTAGCGTATGAAGAGATGCTTATTTCACACACCGGGTTGCTCTCTTCAGTCATCTGATGAGGTAATCGTAGCCTTTGGCCAGGGGCAGATATGTTCGGGTAGTGCCCAACCTTCACAGAGTGTTTCAACCCTTAACCACTACACTATCCAGTTGGTGGATCAGAAGTGAGGGCCAAGTCACTGCCCATCTCTTCCTGACCTCGAGCTCAACCCCTTTCTCCAGCTCCATACCCAGTAAGGGGCTCTTTCTGCTTCCTCTCCCATCCTGCCAACTACTTGCAACTTCCATGCTGACCGTGCCGGGAACCCACTACAGTCGATCTCCATGAGGAACAGCCACGTTTGCCATCCTTTGTCCCTGCACTCCGGGACTGACAGTATAAAAGCCAGGATTATTGGGGAATTGGCCCGCCTCCCAGCAGGTTTTTCCCAGAGTGGGTGGAACCTTCAACACTCAGTGCCCCAATGGCGCCTGTAGTAATGGAGGGACTGCAGGACACACCAGAGCCGGGGGTGTGGGATGTGTGCGACACGGTATTCTGTCCCTTTGACATAGCCCAATTGAGTGCTGGAGTGGTGAATGAGAGATGATTCTTTCCCAGTGCATTCAGCAGACAGGATAACTCACGGTTCAGCTGAAACAGAGGAAGGGAAGCTAACCCGTCTCTGTCTAACTTCAGCTTTCCCTTCAGCCCTGCCGGAGGAACAGGCACCCGCCCAGGGGACACGGGGTGATGTTCAGAAGGCACCATTAGAAGCTGCTGGACTAATAGAGGTGACAGTGAGGTTTTGCATAACTGCAGACAGTGGAAAGGGAGGAACCTTCTATATTTGTGACGAGGTTGTGGCCGGTTTTCTCGAGTGTTTTGGGTCCTACTTTGGATACGCAGAATTTGACTCCGTGACAGAGTAGGAACTGGCCGAGGAATTTGGTATCGCACAGTACCGAGGAGAGCAGAAGGGTGTGTGAAATGATTGATTCATTCAAATCCCACACATGCTGAAGCATGGGCTATCAGAAGGATGATGCGAATGAGTGAAAAGGAAGTAAGGGAGGAAGGTAAGGGGAAACAGGGTTCTGAATCGACCCTATCACAGAACAAGGTGTGCAGTGGCAGAATGAAGGGAGACAGGTTGCTGATCAGGATGAGCTGCCACCGGGCTCAACAGCGCCGCCTAATGGCTGGGTAGTCAAACACGTGGTTGGAACTCTTATGATTGGAACTGTTATGATTACTGGATCCCCAAAGAAATGACGCAATTCTAGACACAAAGTTTATTTTGCCGTTGATTGCCCACAGCCCAGATGGGTTGGGATTTGTGAGGATGTAACAATGGCCCATTGCCCCTGGAAGGACAATTGTGTTACCGACAATGCATTGCCCATGGTGCGGATGAAAAGCCACGACTTGTATCCAGAGTTACCTATGCGGAGCCCAAGTTGATGTGCGATCACCACATGGTTGGATGGTGCAGCTGGACCGCTTGTAGAAACTAAAGTAGGAATCAGCCCCGTAAACTTTATTTGGAATTCCGGAGGCTCTTGAACCACCCTAAACATGGCCACGTTCAGTGCAACACTCTGGGAAAGAGAAGATACGGGACTGAACCGAAGGGATAAATTGAACTCGATGTCTGTGGATACGTGTATAGTCAGGCAGAAACAATGGGTCGATCCACACAGAGACACAGAAATACGCTACACAGAACTGCACTTCCTTATCCGCCTCTCCAGTACTCCGCCGTGTTCTTTAACACATACTTGGTGATATGATTAAAACATACTCAACCCCCTACTAGACTTTATGATCATGTATTCGGGTTAAGGGTGGTCCTGGACGAGCACCGAAATGTTCTGACTGTGACTAAGTCAGTGAAGATGTTGTCGGGTTTTCTGGATATGAAAGTGTTTATTCACCATCACAAGCAGATCTTTTCTTGGCGACCCCGTCGTTCGAGTCCCCCGAACACAAACTAATCCAGGTGTTTATACTCTCGAGGAGAATGGTAACAGTAGGTGATACAATACAATTTGACAAGCTACAATGACATAAGTTACTTCAGTATTATGTTTCTCAAATGGCTCCATTGAAGTACATATTTAGAGTGGGAGAATATTGAATTGATAAGAAACCACTGAAGGTTCAGTCACCTTTGTTGGGACAAACTAATTCACACAAACAGTCCAAACATTACACTAGTTAATTATTTAACCGCAATCTGTCACCACGGACATTGCACCTGCCTGACATAATTGTTTTGTAAATAATTTTAAAACAGTTATTTAAATCTGTTGAAATGTGTCCCTGTGGAGCCGCTAAATGTATTTAAACCGCAGGCATTTGCTGCCTTAACATTTCATTCCGAGAGATCGCCTGTAGCACAGTGAGGACAGGTCATTGGACAGAGAAAATGCCTGCATTGTTCGATAGGTACATTAATGTGGATAAAATATTGTACTTGTTCATTGCCGTCATTGGAGTTCCTGGTGAGTGAGCAGAGCAATTCATGTTTGGTATTTCTGTGTGTTAACCATGTGAATCTGTGACAGGCAGCTCCCTCGCAAGCTGTGACTGGGATGGGTTTACATTGCAAAGGTCACTCTTTCTGAGTTATTGATCAGAGAGAAACCCTGGTCCTGTGTTTCACGTCTGCCCGTGGAGTCTGTCACAGTCGGATCTCACCGGCTGTCGGTTAATAATCGGGTCTGATCACCTGAACCAGTGTCCGCGGATCTGCTGACGAGAGTTATCGAATTGAACTGCGCTGTGGAATTAATCCATTAACGGAGCCGCTCAGCCTCAGGTTACTGAGTTGTTCCTGCTTTCCCTTGGAGACGCGTCGTAAATTGCACCGCTTCGTCCTGTAGAAATGTCTCGGTCCAAAACCGAAGTTTGTTCAATTCCATGGATGCTGCCGGAGCTGCTGAGTCCCTCCAGTATTTTGTGTGTGTGTATCCCTTCCCTGCCTCATCAGATGTTGAGTTTCCAGGGGCCTGGTCTGTCACGGTTAAATCAGTGAAACCGGCCACGTTAGTGACTGGAATCGGGATCAGCACCGATTTTTGTTGTTCATGCTGATCGTTTTTATCGCCGGCGATTGTCCACACATTGTCTTATCTCCACACTGAACAAGGCAGGTCAGAGAAAGTGTGACCCATTTGATTAGCAGCCGTTCATAGACTGCAGCGCTGCAGACCTTTAGCTCAAACCCGATCCCTTGAGGAATGGGGTGAGTAATACCCAGTGTCTGTTCTCTCTCTCTCTCTCTCTCTCTCTCTCTCTCTCTCTCTCTCTCTCTCTCTCTCTCTCTCTCTCTCTCTCTCTCTCTCTCTCTCTCTCTCTCTCTCTCTCTTTCTCTTCCGCCCCCCCCCCCTCCCCGTCTGTCTTTCTCCAGTGAATTTATTGGCGATTGTGATCCTGTCCCGGGGAAAGTGCGGCCTCTCTACCTGCACCACTCGCTACCTGGTGGCCATGGCAGCGGCGGATCTACTGACCGTTGTCACCGAGGTCATTTTCATTCGAATCAAAGGGTATTACTTCCGGTGGAGTTTTCTGAGCATCACCCCTGTGTGCAGTGTTATCGATGTACTGAGCTACGCAGCCACAAACTGTTCTGTCTGGTTCACCGTCGCTTTCACCTTTGACCGGTTTGTTGCTGTATGCTGCCAGAAGCTGAAAACAAAATATTGCACCGGGAAAACTGCAGCTGTGGTTCTAACAGCAACCGGTGTACTGTCCTGTCTGAAAAACATTCCCCGGTACTTCATGTGGGAACCCAGAGTGACCATCGACATTGTACCGTGGCTCTGTGATCCCAGGGACAATGTCTTCACTGACCCCGGCTGGGTAGCATATGACTGGTTCGATACGGTTTTAACTCCGTTCCTCCCTTTCGCAGGGATCCTGCTGCTTAACGCTCTGACCGTCAGGCACATTTTAGTGGCCAGTCGGGTCCGTAAGGGGCTGAAGGGTCAGAGCAAGGGGGAGAACCGCAGTGACGTGGAGATGGAGAGCAGGAGGAGGTCTGTGGTTTTACTCGTCACCCTCTCCGGCAACTTCATCCTCCTGTGGATGACACAGTTTGTAAATTTCATTTATTATCAGGTCTCAGGGGAAGGATTCGAATTCAATGATTCGGAATGGATCTTTATCTACGTCGGGTTTTTGCTGAGCAATTTCAGCTGCTACACAAACACATTTATTTACGCAGTGACTCAGTCAAAATTCAGGGAGCAGATCATTAGGGTGGTGAAATATCCGATCACCTCGGTGTTTCAGTTTATGATTAAAGTCGCGTCCTGATCACAAGCCGCAGGCGGTCGCAGTATCTCCAATCGGGACCCCAGCTACTCACATTCACCGCCTGATCTCGCAGTTGTTATTCCGGGGCTGATTGTCCCATCGACCGACAGGTCTGGGACATTAGGATAGTGTGCTTCTGGGGAGGGGCAAACCACCGTCCTGGACTCTCCAGATGTCAGTCAACGAACGTCTCTGGAATACCAGCCACCCATTGGTCTGTGAATATGTCCATCTATGCCCATTCCTGCCCACCAGTCTCACAAACGGACTTTCCCACCAGACAGCGGCAGTTCTGGTCTGATGCTGGTTGGAAAACCCAGTGTCAAAAAAACCAGTTTCCTCCTTCCTTTTGAATGATTGTCTACCGTGAATAAATAGAGCGGGCTTTGGATACATGGCGGTTGACACTCTAACTCAATGCGCGTTCCCGCCACTAACTGTATTGGACTATGAAGTTTTCCAGCACGACGTAAGGAATAATTCATTATAGTGGCCAATTCAGGTCGTATCCATATAATTCCTCCCATCTTGTTTTTAACCACTTCTCCCATGAACCCAACACTGTTAGGTATTTAAAAGCTCTCTCACCTTATGCCCAGTATCCCACGAGATTTAACATAAGCCGCTAATTCTTAACCCTGCAAACACTAAAACAGGTTCTGATTTGCAAAGTGGAAGGTCTTTATCCACCGTTGAACTTTTAATATATTTTTTAACTAAACAGTCAAGCCGCTCATTCCCTCAGTACCTCCACGTGCAGGGGCCCAGCAGAAGAAAACGTACAAAGCAATACTTCGCGTATGTTTGATGAGCTTCCAACAGTAAAGCTGACCAACTGCTACTGTCCAGCTAGTTCCAGACTGACCAAACTTTTTAAAATTCATCAAAACCGAAAAAGGCCTCTGAACAAATTACAACTTTACATGGACTAATGTTCCCCACTCAGTCTAAGCCTAAAAATGATGGCCACACATTCTGCTGTTTATACCGATAAATGGTTGGTAAGTTCTTTCTTTGTTGTTACTTTTAATTTGGGCTCAAAAAACAGCCACACCATCATTCCCAGATAAATTGCCTTTTGATTCCTCTGCAGCAAATTGTTAACATTTCATAATAATTTTCTTTAAGATATTAATGAACCAATAGGTCCTGAAGCATAACGAAGTCCTTGGACTTCATTAAATTGTGAGACCTAAAATCAACTAGTCACAGGCAGAACAAAGTGGGGATTCGAGAATGTGACAGTGCGCCATTTTGGATAATCCAACATTCCCATCTTCCCAGCCTGATAGATCCCAGCCACCTAAACCTAAACCTAAAAGCACTTTCGTATGATGTTCCAAACAGTCCTGTAACACAACTTTAACAGGAAGATTTTTTTCTGTCCCCTCAGATTAATCCAGCATGTTAGCATAACTGGAATATCCGCAATTCAAAGGGTAGTTGTCCGATTTCAGACAGTTAATCCGAAACAGGAGACGACCTTACTGCACCACCATGCAATCTTAAAGCCTGTGCTTGTATCACTTTCAAGTACTTTGAATTTCAAAATGTAGCTAATCCATAAGCCGTACAGCCATAATAAAGAACAGACCTAACGAAACCAGTGGAATGGACTGGTTTATATATTTCTGCTGTAGGTATTTCATTTAGCAGTTCGGTAAGAGCAGTCTGTTCTGCTTTCCGCCTGTTTGCGTTATTGTTGAATTTAACGGATGACGAGGAATGTGTGCTGTCCAATTAGGATGGCGGAACTTTGGGGAGGTTTTCCTCCCGGGCAGGGGACACTGAGGTTGGGACTGGGGACTTGTTCGGGGGGAGATGGAGGGAGAAGACACTGGAAAGAGCAGGTCGCAGGATTCAACCCAGTGAGGGACCGGGATTCGATGAAGCCAGGGGCCAAGATCGATTGAGAACCAATGAATGTGGTGAAACTTTGAGCTCCAACTTGTGCATATTACTTTTTGTTTTGCTTTACTAACCTTTTAGTTAATTCAGATTCCTAGACACACTTACTTTAATCGTATGCAGGGTACTGTCACTAGAACAGTGGAATATAACGGCACGGTCCAGGCCCTTCAGCCCTCGATGCTGTGCCGACTCATATATTCCTTTAAATATACTAAACCCACACTGCCCCGTAACCTTCTATTTTCCTTTCATCCATGTGCCTGCCCAAGAGGGTCTTAAATACCCCTAATGTTTTAACCTCCACCACCATCGCTGGCAAATCATTCCAGGCACTCACAAACCTCTGTGTAAAAGACTTACCCCTGAAGTCTCCCCTAAACTTCCCTCCGTACATATGCCTTCTGGTGTTTGCTATTCGTTCTCTGGGAAACAGGTACTGGCTATCCACCCTATCTCATAATCTTGTAGACCTCTATCAAGTCCCCTCATCCTTCTACATTCCAAAGAGAAAAGTACCAGCTCTGCTAACCTTACCTCAGAAGACATGTTTTCCAATCCAGGCAACATCCTGGTAAATCTCCTCTGCAACCTCTTCAGAGCTTCCACATCCTTCCTATAATGAGATGACCAGAAATGAACACAATAATCTAAATGTGGTCTCATTAGAGATTTGTAGATTTGCAACATGACCTCTCTAGTTTTTACCTCAATCCCGCTATTAATGAAGCCTTGTATCCCATAGGCCTTCTTAGCTATCCTATCAACCTGTGCAGCGACCATCAGGGATGTATGACAATAGACGATAGACAATAGGTGCAGAAGTAGACCATTCGGCTCTTGGAGCCTGCACCGCCATTTTGAGATCATGGCTGATCAATTACTATCAAGACCCTGTTCCTTCCTTGTCCCCATATCCCTTGATTCCCCTATCCATAAGATACCTATCTAGATCCTTCTTGAAAACATCCAGAGAACTGGCCTCCACTATCTTCCGAGGCAGTGCATTCCAGACCCCCACAACTCTCTGGGAGAAGAAGTTTTTCCTTAACTCTGTCTGAAATGACCTACCCTTTATTCTCAAACCATGCCCTCTGGTACTGGACTCTCCCAGCATCTGGAACATATTTCCTGCCTCTATCTTGTCCAATCTCTTAATAATCTTATATGTTTCAATAATAATCTTATATGTTTCAAATTCTTATATGGATTTGTAACCCAAGGTCCCTCTGTTCATCCACACTTTTAAGTAACCGACCATTAACCCTGTGCTCAGTCTTCTGGTTTGTCCTTCTAAAATGCATCACCTCACACTTATCCGGATCGTACTCCATCGGCTACTTCTCTGCCAAAGTCTGAATCCTTTCTATATCCTCTTATAACCTTCGACAAACAACAGCTCCATCCACCACTCCTGCAATCTTCGTGACACCCGCAAAGTTACACACCAATCCTTCCGCCTCTTCATCTAGGTCATTTATAAAAATCACGAAGAGCAGGGGTCCCAGGACAGATCCTTGTCGCACTCCACTAGTTACCGACCTCCAGGCAGAATACTTTCCTTCCACTACTACCCTCTGCTTTCTTCATGTAAGCCAATTTTTTTCCCAAACAACCAAGGTTCCACTGATCCCATGCCTCATGACTCTCTGGATGAGTCTCTGCTGGGGGATCTTATCAAATACGTTGCTACATTCCATGTAGACCACATCTACCGCCCTACTCTCATCGATTTCTTTTGTTACCTCTTCAAAAAAAACTCAGTTACTTTCTCTGGCACACATTAAACTTTCTAGAGAAATAAGCCACTGGGTGTTCAATTTCGTCCTCGTCTTTCTACAACAATACTGCCCTGCAGCCTCGTCACTAGCATCCGTTGCTAGTGAGAAGGGTTTCGAAATATCAGACGCTTTTAACACAATGGTAACACAATATATATTTTTCAGCCTCTCGAAGGCTTCTTGGCAAGGGCCACTCCACACAAATTTTTCATTCTTTTGCAAGAGCTTGGTAAAATGGAGGGCGATATCGGCAAAGCTTTTACAAAACTTTCGACAGTACCCCACCATTCCCAGATACCTTCTCAGAGCTCTCTTATTAGTCGGGACGGGAACTTCAAAAATGCCCTGTACCTGACCTACCACATACCCCAGATATGTGACCGTAGAGTGGCCGAACTCTGAGATTGGCTTCAGACAGCCGTTTTAACAGTTCCTCCATAGCCACAATGTGCTCGTCCCACGTATCACTCCAGACCACTAAGTCGTCAATATAAGATCCTATGTTCTTTAAACCTCTAATCGCTCAGTCAATCATCCCTTGAAATGTCCCTGGAGTGTTTTTCATTCCAAAAGGCAAGACATTGTACTCATATAACCCTGATGGTGTGACAAATGCTAAAATTTCTCTAGCTTTGTCAGTTAAAGGAACACACCAGCACCCTTTTAGCAAGTCAATCTTGGTGATGTATCTAGCCTTCCCCACTCTATCAATGCAATCATTTACCCTTGGGATAGGACAAGCATCAGTCTTTGTGATGGCGTTTACTTTCCTGTAATCTGTACAGAATCTTACACTACCATCATACACAACCACACACGCAGATGCCCAGTCCGAGGTAGATCGCCTAATAATAGCTGTAGCAAACATGTGTTCAATTTCACTTTCCACCAATTTGCTCTTTTCTAAATTCATCCTACAGGGGTGTTGCTTAATAGGCTGGGCTGCATTAACAATAACATCATGTACTGAGACCGGACATCTCCGAGCAACATCTGGACATAAGTCTGCATGCCGGTTAATTAGTTTTGTCAGCTGTACTCTCTGACAGACCTTTTCAGCAATGCTGGTCAAAACAACGGAATTCTCCAGTCTGGTGGCCACTATATTTATTTTTTTCAAAATGCTCTTGCCCCTCATTAGCAGTTTCCACTGCCTCATATTTTTTTTCTTGACAGCACTGCCTGGTGCTGCCTCAGGGCCATGATAAGCTTTTAACATATTGATATGGACTAACTCAGTTGGCTTGCGCCGATCAGGGGTTTCAATGACATAGTTCAAATAGTCCATCTTCTTAATTACCTTGTACAGACCTTGGAATCTCGCCTGCAGAGGGTTGGTCATCAAGGGAGATAAAACCAGGACCTTATCACCAATCTGAAACAGCTGTTATCGTGCTCGTTTATACAGCATTCTGACTTGGGAGTCTTGGAAAATTTTCTTTGCAAGGTCACATATCTTACTAAGCCTCTCACGGAATTTTAAAACAGAGTCAATCACATTGACATGCACTGTCCGGTTAGACTATTTCTCTTTAACAAAGGTCAGAGTTCACTTGGGCCTATGACCGAAAGCCAGACCGAATGGGCTGAACCTCAGCGAACCCTGAACCGTGTCCCTCACTGCGAACAGCAAGAGAGGCAATCCATCATCCCAGTCTCTGATATTCTCCTGGCAGTAGGTTTTGATCATGGTTTTCCGAATCGAGCAGGACCGCTCCAAGGCCCCTTGGGACTCAGAGTGGTATGCCGAGGACAAAATGTGTTTAACTCCCAGCTCAGACATCATACTTTGGAATGTGTGGGACGTGAAGGTACTCCCCTGATCGGACTGCAATTCCTTTGGCAACTATACCATAGTGAAAAACTTGACAAGTGCCTTTACCACCGCGTGAGCTTTTATACTCCCCAGAAGCACAGCCTCTGGGAATCTAGAGGCAGCACACATAATACTGACGCCCAGCCGCGGTATTAGGCAAGGGACTCACTCAATCTACAATGACTCGGGAGAAATGTTCCCCGAGGGCGTGAATCGGCCGAAGGAATGCCTTAGGAATGGCCTGATTCTGGTCTCCTACAACACCTTCTACAATAATCAAAAATGTTCTTCCTCATATTTAGCTATTAGAATTCTCTCATAACCCTATCTACAGTTTTCCTTACTCCACACCGAGGGGTATCTTGTGGGCCAGGTTCAAAAATTTCGTCCCGATAAACCTTCGGAACTACCACCTGGTGTACAATCGCCCAGTCCTCATTTGCAGGCACTGTAGCCGGTCTCCACTTTCTCATTAATACTCCATCTTTAATGTAGAAATCCCACTGGTTGCTTATTAGTTCCCTTCTCAGAGAGAGTTGTCTCCTTCAAAGCCACAAGTTCCTCATCTTTCCTCTATTCTCTCACAAATTCTTTCCTCGATAATGGTAAATCCACCCCTTCTTCACAGTCCTCTAAACCCTTGTGATACAGGGAATGTGAAAACGTCTCAGCTAAATCAACGTCCGCCTCAGCTACGTGAGTGTTTGTTTCAGCAGCTTTTCCCGCCATGCTTCTGGTTACTGCACAGGCGGGATAAACTTCAGAATCTGTGGGCGGGTCCTCAGCACTTCCAGGCTTACCCGTGAGCTGAACTGTTGGGAACGCATCCCACCCCCACGCCGCCAGGTTATTCCCGACTAAGGCATCCACATCACGTATCCGGAGTGCAGACCACACCCCGATCGTGACTGGTCTGGATATCAAGACCATTCCCGAGTAAGACATCCACATCACGTATCGAGACTGAACCCCGATCGTGACTGGTCTGGATATCAAGACCATTCCCGAGTAAGACATCCACATTACATATCCGGAGTGCAGACCACACTCCGATCGTGACTGGTCTGATTACCAAGACCATTCCCGAGTAAGACATCCACATCACGTATCCGGAGTGCAGACCGCACCCCGATCGTGACTGGTTTGGATATCAAGACCATTCCCGAGTAAGGCATCCACTTCACGTATCCGGAGTGCAGACCGCACTCCGATCGTGACTGGTCTGGACACTGTCACGTTTCAAACATATTTCATGCAACGGTACCACCTCTATCCCTTTTCCAACCCCTTCTACGACCACGTCACCAGTCTCTGTCTCAGCACTGAATTCCATCACATTGCTTAGGATTAAGGACTGAAAAGCCCCAGTGTCTCTTCAGATTCTCCCTGGCAGTGGGGTTGACCCCTCCTTCACAGATACCAACCCGGTCGAAAGAAATTTCTCACATCCCTCCTGAACTCTGCTCGGCTCCTGTTACTCTCGCAGCGTTTCAGCCGGCTTAATACAGGCTTCTGGGGTTGGCGTCATTCCCCTTCCTGTCTCTTTCTTTGGAGCTAGGCGCTTAGATGCTATGTGACCAGCATTCCCACAATTATGACACGTAAAACTGGGGAACTTCCCTCCAGTCTGTGTTTCCTCCTCTTCACCCTTTCCACTAGTCCCCGGCTTATTCTCTCACTTAGCCGGTGGGCTTTCTCTCCCATCCCTACTACCCCTCTGGTAGCTCTTACTTGGAGATAACTTTACCTAGTAGGTTAAGGCGTATTCATCTGCTAACGTGGCAGATTCTGATAGGGTCTTAATCTTCTGCTCATTCAGGTATGACCGGATATTACAACACAAATTTAAATTCGTCGATTAGGATCAACTCACTCAGGTGGTCAAAATCCTCATCCGCACTTTCTGCAGCGCACCAACAATCAAAGTGCACACGCTTCTCATCCGCAAACTCCGTACACATCCGTACTGCTTCCTTCAGTCTCTGAACTTTTGTCCAAACGCATCGGGCACCAACTTGTAAGCCCTAAGTAGAGCCTGATTTGCTTCCTCATAACCATCTGCAGCCCCCGCAGACAACGCCACAGACGCTCGTTGAGCCTTTCCTTTAAGTACACTTTGTAAGAACACAGCCCACTTATCACACGGTCACTTTTGATTCACAGCCACTTTTTCAAAATGTAGGAAGTACCGATCAATTTTCGTCTCCTCAAATGGAGGTACCAACCTAATCTCCTGACTAACATTAAACTTCTCCGCACGGTCTGCCACGCTATCGTCACGTTGCCATTTCTCCTTCTCGAACTTCCGCTGTCTTTCTGCTTCCTCTCTCTGTCTCTCTGCTTCTTCCGCCTCTAACTTTAGTCTTTCAAGCATCATCTGTTCCAACCGCACCTGGACCTCCCCTTTCCCCACAGGAAAGTGCTCTAACACCTCGACCTCAAATGCCCTCATCATGACATAATATTCAGCTTTCTTCCATTGTATTTCTACCTTTGCTAACTCTTTATTGATCTCCGTGAGTTTCAAGGTATCCACCACTTCCCACAACTCACCCTTTTTAGATTTCTTTAATCCCGCAGGGCATGGTCTTGACAGAAAACCCTCAACATCCATTGCTTCTGTTTTCCTTCTGTTTTCCACACACACAAATCAGACATAAGAATTTACCCCAAGCAATTCAGCAACCCCAATTATACATTCAAAATCCCGGAAGAGCGCCGTGTACCGGGTACCCCGTGACCGGGTTAACAAACCAGCAGAAATGGAATACACGTTGAAGTCTGGTATTACTGTAACTAATAGGGTTTATTAGTAAACTAAGTAATACAGTACTGTAAAATGCAAATATATGAAACTGCTTAGCAATAATATATAAAGAAACGTGGAAATAGGAAACAAAACCAAGCTCTTTCAAAGTCTCACGATGGCGCAGAGCTCAGTTCAGTTCACTTTAGTTGAGGTCGAGGTAGTTGCTGGTGAACCGTTGGGAAGAGAGAGAGCGCGAGAGGTGATGCCGTTGCCGTCGAACCTTCGGTTATCTTCCTGTCCTGTTACGGTCACCGACTGTGACCCCACCCTAGCACGACCGTTCTTCAGTAGTAGCCTTGTCACCCAGGCAAGGATGGACACTCAAACAAGCTGCCTCCGGCCATACCTTCTCACACTGTGAGCCTCTGACCGGTTCCCCTGTATCGATCCTCCAAACCCCCATCTTCACGTGGGTGCACAACGCTCTTTCAGTGTCCCGTGATGTGTCTGCTTGTGTCTTCGCAGACCTCCAGTCGCCATTTTGTAGCAGATGGTGTAAGTCACATTCCTAGCGGCTCTCTGTTTAAATATATTTCATATCCCACTGACAGATTCCTTTTAGCTTTGATGATTTATTACGTCTACTGAAGGATTTACGACTTAATTACAATGGCCGAAAAAAAGTCGATATGGAATTGAACTGAGAAGCGGCAAGACTTTTCCTGAAACTGACCAAATGGAATAAGCCAAGAAAACGGAGGATTATGTTACATTAGCAGGAATATTCTCTTCAATACAAGACATGAAATCGGAATTCGGATTGCTTTATATTAAATTTGATAAGCTGGCCGGTTCAAACGGGAAGCTTGAAAAAGCTATTTCTACGGTTCAAGACTCCCTGAAAAATTTGGACTCTCAGCTTCAAACACTTCAGCAGACTACAACCGGAATTGGGAATGAGTATGATCTATTCAAGCAAACTATCAAAGATCAAGGAATGAATATATCTTCGATGGAAAAGAAAATCAATGAAATCACCTCGGAACTATTTAAAACGAAGAAAAGAATGGTTGATTTAGATAGTAGAGGGCGTCGGAGGAATCTGGGTATTCTGGGACTGCCTGAAAATACCGAAGCTGGCGATCTGTTAAAATTCTTCTCAGATATGTTGTACTCACTTTTCAATAAGACCCTCGAAGCTAGCCCCTTAATTAACAGAGCCCACAGAATTCCATTTTCTCAGCGTTCATCCGAATTACGTCCTCGACCAATTGTACTTTCTATGCATTATTATACGACTGAAGAAGCTATTCTTCGAGAAACCAGACAGAAGCAGGAGTTAATTTTTAACTCAGCACAGATTTGTATATTCGAAGACAATCCTTGAAATCTTTGCTGAAAGAAGGAAATACCGAGGTTATGAGTAAAATGTATAAGTTATATTTATACCCTACCCTTCGCTTTCCAGCAAAGCTGATAATTTTTCCTGAAAAATCTCAGTCACAGAGAATCTAATCGAGTACATTAAAAATCTTAAAGTTAAGCCTACTGAATAAAATACTAAAGTTAACCGGATTACTCAATAGGTAATTTTGAAGTATTTGTTGTACGAGTTGTTTATAAATCTTCTGAGTTAAACATATCCTGTACCTTTTCAGTCTTTCGCATGGGACGTGGATGATTTATTTATTTTTCTTTACCTTATTAATAATTAGTACATATATAACTGTTTTGTCGGGAACCTTTATAGTATTGTACTCCAATGGTACGTGTTGGCCTGTCGGTTATTAATCTTTTTATTTATTTTATTTCTTTCAATACTAACAGTTTTAGGTCGGTTGTATATATATATACTCATTTACTTTTCTTTTTCGAGAGAACGAATATTGTTTGTAATATTATTTGCTCGGATTTACTCTCTTTTTTTGAACATGTGTTTAAGATACTTCAGCTGATTCTAAGATGGCCGTTGTTGATTATGTTTTTATTACTGTTAGACATAACATTATAGTAGCTTAATTCAGCTTGTGCCTTTTAGTATGGCTATTTTCCGTGGGATCTTTGCATTATTTTAATATGTGGAACTGCAAGATGGAGAACAGTGTGATTAATTTAGGGTTAAATTGAGACCAGACTATTGGTCGCTTAATTCTTATCTTTTGGGAGGTGGGAGGAGGGAGGGGTCTATTAGAGCAGTTTTTTTTCTTGATTGGGCAGTTCTTTCGATGGATTTCTTTCTCGTAAATGCGTCATCCCTTCTGGTTGTACCCGCATCTTTTGGTTTAATCTGCACTTGCGTAACGGATTGGAACTGGTGTCAATCACCCCATTAAGCAAAAAAAGATTTTAAAGAAATTATACAAATGCAGATATTATTTTTGCGCAAGAAAATCATATACGAAAGCAGGATGAGGACAGGTTTTTCCGATTTTGGAGAGGCCTCTGTTCCACTTGCTGTCTAATTGTGAGATCAGAGGCGTTTCTATATTTCTTCGTCCCAAAATCTCTTTTGTACACATTAATACTACTACTGATTCGATTGGAAGATATTTAATTGTTACTGGTTCATTATGCGAGCAAAAGGTAGCTCTGGTGTTTGTATACACACCTAATGTAGATAATTCTGATTTTTTTTAAGAAACTTTTATCTGAGTTACCAAATCTGAACGAATAGAAGTTGACCATAGGTGGTGATTTTAATTGTTGTTTAAATCCGGCGATTCACAGGTCATCAACCAATCCGTCGCTTCCTAATAAATCGGCAGATTGTAATACGTCTTTTTTTGTTAGAATATGGTCCAGTCGATATTTGGAGATATAAATACCCCAATGGTAAATATTTCTTTTTTTTCTAACACGTTCATCATAAGTATTCTCGAATTGACTACTTTTTTTTAGATACACTTCTGTTAAACTACATAGTTGAATGCGTATGACATCGTTGCACTTTCAGATCAGGCGCAATGTTAACTCTTAAGCTTTCGGATAGATTTTTGAATATGTCACAGTGGACACTGAATCCCGTATTGTTACAGGATCTAGTTTTTGTTAATTTTATTAAGGAACATTTAACACAGCTGAGGGAATGTCAAATCTGGTTATATGGGACAAGTTGAAATCTTTTCTTAGGGGGCAGATAATCTCACATTCAGCAGCTTTGGGAAAGAAAACTAAAGCGGAATTGTCAGTGCTTATTAATACAATTAAACAGTTAGCTAAAGCCTATAGAGTCAATCCTACTGAAGACCTATATAAAGAAAGGGTTGAACTTTAATCACAGTATCATTTGCTTCTGAACTTTCCCATTGAACAGCAAATTTTAAAATCAAAAAGTTTATTTTATATACATGGGGAAAATCTGCTAAGCTTTTGGTGGGCCAGTTAAAGGCTAGGATGGTCTGAAGTCAGATTTTAAAAATTCGTCGACCAGTTAGAACAGAAACTTAATAACCTTATGAAATTAATAAGATATTTATGGACTTCTATTCTAATCTTTATAAATCTGAATTCTCTGATAGCACTATTAATATGAATAGATTTTTTCAAAGGTTAAACATACCTCAAATTTCGATTCAAGATGTTGATATGTTAGGTGCACTTATTAAACAAGAGGAGATAGCCAATTAGGTAAAGCCCCGGGACCTGATATTTATACAGTAGAATTTTACAAGACCTTTCATGAAATGCTTATACCACATCTTCATCAAACGTTTACCGATTCTACATCCTCTGGGAACCTTCCTAAAAGTTTTTATGAGGTACTAATTTCATTAATTCCAAGAAAAGGAAACAACCCACTGGATTGTGTATTCTATAGACGTATTTCTTTATTGAATATAGATTTTAAAATCCACTCTAAGATTATAGCAAATAGGCTTGAGAATATCTTGCCTCATGTTATCTCAAATAATCAATCTGGATTTATCAAAAATAAATTCTCACAATATAATATTCGAAGATTGTTAAATATCATTTATTCCCCCTCAGCCAAAGAATCTGAATGCATTGTATCTCTGGATGCAGATAAAGCCTTTGATAGTGTGGAGTGGCCTTATCTATTTCAGGTTTTGAAGGGGTTTAATTTTGGTCCGGGATTTATTTCCTGGATTAAATTGATTTATCAGGACCCTGTAGCTGCGGTTATAACTAATAATCAAAAGTCTCCTTATTTTAGATTATCTAGAGGTACCCGTCAAGGTTGTCCACTTAGTCCTTTATTATTTAATTTGGCTTTAGAAACACTAGCTATTGCTCTTAGGGATTCCTATTCTGTGCGGGGTATTAAGAGAGGGGATAAATTACATAAGGTTTCCATATACGCAGATGATTTATTAGTTTACATTTCAAATCCTAGGATATCTATTCCTATTATGTTATCTATATTTACGGAATTTGGTATTTTTTCTGGATATAAACTTAATTTACATAAAATTGATTTATTTCCTATTAATGATTATTCTGATTATTATGATCAACTACCTTTTAATATTGCCAACAACTATTTCACTTACCTTGGTATCAAAATTACTAAAAAATTTAAAGACCTGAATAGGTATAATTTCTGCCCTTTATTTGAATATACTCAGCAGGCGCTTTCTAAATGGTCCCCTATGTTAATGTCATTGATAGGTCGAATAAATGCTATACAAATGGTTATTTTACCGAAATTATATATATTTCACGCAGTTCCCTCTTTTGTTCCAAAAACATTTTTTGATAAAATAGATTCTCTGATTTTGTTTTATGTTTGGAATAATAAAAGCTGTAAAATGAATAAACTTAGACATCTGGGAAATAGAACTTCAATATTCACTTTCAAATAATCAATGGAGTAAAATTTATTATCTAGTCAAGAATTCATTTATTTGTTAATATCTGTGATCTTAATTCAGCTTAAGATCGTACACAGGGCCTAAATGTCCAAAGATAAATTGGCGCATATATTTCCTAATTTAAGCCCTATTTGTGACAGATGTAACGCAGAAGTGGCTACTCTGACTCAAATGTTTTGGTCATGTGTTAGCTTCAACAGTTTTTAGAGGGATGTGTGTGGAATATTATCTAAAGTTTTAGATGTGGATGTTCAACCCAATTCACTTACAGCAATTTTTGGGATTATTCCAGACGATGCAAGCACAGTGTGTGCTTCCGCTCAACATGTGATAGCCTTTTCAACTTTACTGGCTAGGAGAGCTATCTTGCTTTACTGGAAAAACTCTAAACCACCTATTATTTTTTATTGGCTCCCCTCCATTATGTCATGTCTAAGCTTGGAGAAAATTAGAAGCCGGACATTTGATACATCTTTTTAATTTTGAACAAGTCTGGCGACCCTTTATTCAATATTTTTCACAGGATTTAATTTATATTTATTTAATTTTCTTTATTCTCTTTAGGGAAAATCCTTATCCGTGAAGGTCCGGAGATGACTGGAAGGATGTTTTTTTTTTCTCGCTTTCTCTTTATTTCTGACTTTATCCTCAAATGGACTGTCCATTCTTTCTTTTATTTTTCTGACTTTTTTATTCTTTATTTTAGTTAGTGTTTTTTCCCTTTATCTAATAAAATTTCCAATCTTTTTTTATGATTGTTATGAGGAGTTGTAGTTTTCTTTTATTATATTCTATATATAACAGCGTAACATTTTACCAATCTGATTTTGACATTATATATTTTCAGTTTTTTATTGCTGTTGATATGACTTTTATATTATCTGCATGCTAAACTTCTCTGATTTGTATATTCTTTATGGAAAATCAATAAAAAATGAAAAATGAAATTAAATCAAGAAAAAAAAAGAAATCAATTCGGGCTTAGAAGTAAGCATGTGGGTGAGATAGAGATCAGTTTGAGTTAAGGGACAGGCATTGGATGGATTCGAGATCAGATTGGGTTAAGAGACGGGCATGTGGGTGAGTTAGAGATCGGATTAGGGTAATGGGATCGGGTTGTGTGCAGTGAGAAGTCAGAATGTGGTTCGGTTCCGTTGGGGTGTTGAAAGTCAGAATTGGGTTTGGGCCCTAAAGTTCACGTTATGATTGATAGTGACGGATACCGGGTGGGTGGTCAGATTGGGCTTTCGTGACAGTGATATGGAGAGTTCGATGTCAGATTAGAGTCTGGGGACTGAAAATGTGTTTTGTCGAAATGGCGACGTTTTACCATTTTCCATAGATGAAGACTGAACTGTTGAGTTCCTCCAGCATTTTGGAAGCCGCATATCCGACTCTTTCATTAGTTACTCATTTCGGTTTGTTATCCTCTCATTCTCCTAAATTCGATGCCGGCCCAAACTCTCCCTATAACACAGGGTACCTTGTGCTGACAATATCCCCGTAAATCTTTTCTGCACACTCTCTCATACACAACACACAGGCACACACACACACAATCTTTCTCGTTCTCAATCTCCCCTTGCCCAGCTCCCAATCATCCAGGTCACTCACCCAATTTCACACGTCACTTCCTCGCAAGGATTTCCCTATCTCCCTCCATCCTTCCGTGGTCCACATCATCGTTGCTCCCAAAGTCCCGGTCAATAGGACAAACTCCCGGGAATAATAGCTTGGAGACCAGATGAGTGAAGGAGAAGATCTAGAGCCCGGACTGGATACGTTGAAGCTGCATCTGAGTTGCGCTCAGGGCGCGACTTTATTAATGAATTGAACCACCCAGGTGATCGGGTATTTCACCGCGCTGATCACCTGCTCCCTGAATTTCGACTGAGTCACCGCGTAAATGAAAGTGTTTGTGCAACAGCTGAAATTGCTCAGCAAAAACCCGACGAGGAGGAATATCCACTCAGAATCATTGAAATTGAAACCCTTTCCTGAGACCTGATAATATATGAAATTTACCGCGTTTGTTATCCACAGGAGGATGAAGATGCTGGAGAGGGTGAAGAGTAAAACCACAGACCTCCTCCTGCTCTCCATCTCCGGGTCACGGCGGTTCTCCCCCTTGCTCTGACCCTTCAGCCCCTTACGGACCCGACTTGCCACTAAAATGTGCCTGACTGTCAGAGCGTTGAACAGCAGGATCCCAGCGAAAGCGAGGAATGGATTTAAAACAGTATCCAGCCAAGCACGTGCTACCCACCCGGGCTCAGTGGTAACTTTGTCCATGAGTTTACAGAACCACGGTACATCGTCGATGATCACTTCAGGTTCCCAGAGGAAGTAACGAGGAACGTTAATCAGACAGGACAGTACGCCAGTTGTAGTCAGAACCACAGCCGCAATTTTCCCGGTGCAATATTTTGTTTTCAGTTTCTGGCAGCAAATGGCGACAAACCGGTCAAAGGTGAAAGTGACGGTGAACCAGACAGACCAGTATGTGACGATGTACCTCAGTACCTCAATGACACTGCACACCGGAGTTATGCTCATAAAACTCGACAGGGGGTAATATTTTTTCATTTGATGCAGAATGACCTCGAAAACAATAGTCAATAGATCCGCCGCTGCCATAGCCACCAGGTAGCGAGTGGTGCAGGTAGAGAGGCCGCACTTTCCCCGAGACAGGATCACAATCGCCACGAGGTTCACTGGAAGAGAGAGAGAAAGAGAGAGAGAGAGAGAGAGAGAGAGAGAGAGAGAGAGAGAGAGAGAGAGAGAGAGAGAGAGATAGATAGAGAGAGAGAGAGAGAGAGAGAGAGAGAGAGAGAGAGAGAGAGAGAGAGAGAGAGAGAGAGAGAGAGGAGAGAGAGAGAGAGAGAGAGAGAGAGAGAGAGAGAGAGAGAGAGAGAGAGAGAGAGAGAGAGAGAGAGAGAGAGAGAGAGAGAGAGAGAGAGAGATATTACTGAACATATTAACATATTCTCCGGGAATTAACGCGGGACGGGTTTCGGTTAAAGATCAGGTTTGGTAGATCTGTGAACGGCAACTGATCTAACATAAGACACGGTTCACACTGTCTCTGACCTGCCCTCTTCAGTGACGGGATGAGGGATAAGGTGATGGGTGGGTAATCGTCGGTACTTAGAATGGGCTGCATGAACCGACAACGATCGATGCTAATCCTGATTCCATCTCTGATAGGGGCCGTGACTGAGCAGGCCACGAGGAACTCGGCATCTGGTGCGGCTGAGGAGGGATCAAGGCACACAAAGCACTGGAGAGCTTCATCAGCTCAGAGAGCAGTTACAGAATTGAATAAACTCTGAAGGTTGCGGGATCACATCCCTCTTTTGTATGAAACGATGTCCCATTTCCCCACGGATATCAGAGGGAAAGCTGGGCCAATTTACTGAACAAAAGTTGGATGTCTCCTTTACTGGATTAATTCTACAGCACAGGGCAAGTCGGTAACGCAATTCAACATGTCCGAGGACACCGGTTCGGGCGATCAGAACCAATTATTGACCAACAGGCAGTGGGATCCGTCTGTGACAGAATCCAGAGGGTGACGGAAAACACAGGACTGATGAATACCTCAGTGACAGTGAAATTCACAATGTAAACCCTCCCAGCCATACCTTCGGGGCTAAGTGCCTTCCTTCAGCACGGATATAAATCCCGACTAATTCCCATTAATACCCTTCCAGTCACACCTTCCCGGAGAGATGAATTGAAGGTACTCCGGAAAAGGTGTCATTAAAAGCACGAACCAGGGTCGATCCCCCGTGGCAGAGGGGAGACAGACGTTTGGCTCCGTTTGCCATTGAATATGAAACATCAACATATCGAATTGACAGATTGATATCTCTGACGGAGGTCTGCACATGATCACCAATTTGGAAGCTTGTCAAGCACACACACAGAAATGCCAAACGTGAATTACTCTGCTCACTCACCAGGAACTCCAATGACGGCGATGAACATGTACAATATTTTCTCCACACTCTCGTACCTGGTCAACATTGCAGGCATTTTCTCTGTTCAGTGATCTGTCCTCCTGTGCTGCAGCCGATCTCTCGGAATGAAATGTTAAGGCAGCGTAAGCCTAGGGTTTTAATACCATTTAGCGATCCCACTGGGACAGACTTCAACATGTTTAGAAATAAAGATTTTGTAATTATTTCCAAACTGATTACGTCAGTCACGCGCAATCCCCACGGTGACAGATAGTGATTAATTTAGTGAATTGATTGTGAAACGGCAAACAGTGGATAATCCGATGGTACTAAGAGCTGTAAATTGGGAGATACATTCATCCAGTAAAGTACAGACCGTTTCACATACTGTCAGGCCCAGATTATCACCTCTTGTTTGTGTCGCTGTGGCTTTCGACCAGCCATTGAGGAACTGGTGAAGCAGACCGACTGAGAGTAAAACGAACGCTCACTTTGATGCTCCATCAGTTCTGATCGCACCTCAGCTGAATCCAACCTTAATCACCAACAAGTCTCCAGATGCTGGGAATCAAATCAAAACACTCATTTAATTTCTCCTTCTCATTCCTTTTCCGCCACGTCAGTCCACGGCCTCCTCTGCTGCCCGCTGAGGCATACTCAGGCTGGAGGGGTTATACCTCATGATCCGACTGGGCGGGACCAACCTGATGCCCTGAACATTGATCACTCGAACCTCCGTTAATGCGCCCCCGGCCCCTTCACCATTCCCCCATTCCTGTATCCCTCTCTGGCCTTGTCTCCTTTCCTGCCAACAACTCCCTCTGGTTCTCCTCCACCTTCCCTTTCTGCTGTGATCATCTTACTCTCTCTTCTATCAGGAATATTCTTTCTCCAACCATTTATCTCTTTTGCGAATTAACTTCCCCGGCTCTTCACTTAACCCCCGCCCCAGTCCCGATTTCACCTCTCTCCTACCACATTGTACGCCTTCTGCATTCTCCACCCACTCAACCCCTCCCGTGCCTTCGTGCTCTGAATTCTCTTCTCAAGTCTTGATTAAAGATTTCGACTCGAAACGTCGGCAATACCCTTCCTTAGAAGTTCCCTGGTCTGCTGAGTTCCTCCGGTATTTTGTGCATGTTGCTTTGAATATAACCTCATCCCTCATTCCTAACCATCCCCAGCGTAGCAGAGGTTTACCAAACTTTCTCCTGAGTCAAAAACACGCTTGCTCAGAGAAAACGAACGTTGCTGCCTTCTATTTGAGTGACCTCGGCATGAAACAGCGAAAGGTAAAGCACAGCAACCGACCCTTCAGCCCACAGTGTCTGTGCTAACCATGACGCCATATTAAAAGGATACTAACTACATCTACAGGATCGGTCTCCCTACATTCCCTGCCTGTCCGTGTGTCAGACCTCACAACAGTAACTGTGGGCATTGAGTTTCTCTCTTCTCAGAAGTTGTTTAACAGTTGCTTTAATTAGTTGCCCCAAAATAGTTGCCTGAACAGTCGGAGCTGTCGTATCAACTATCTGTGATCCCACTGTAACTATTTACGTCAAAGGAGCCTTTTGTAAGTCGCGAAATATTGAAGTAAATTTTGTCATTGTAGCTTGTGAAATTGTATTGAATCACCTACTGTTACCAATGTCCTTTCAATGATAAACTCTTGATGTAGTTTGTGTCTGGAGGCCTCTACCGAGAGGGCCCCCAACAAAATATCTGTTTGTGGTGATGAATGAATACTTTTACCGTCAGCCTCACCGGGACCCACCCCGAACCCGACTCCAGAGCTTATAAACTCAGCTGTCTAAGCCGGAGGGTGAGTATGTATTAATCATAACACCGTGCAACCTCACCAGGACACACCCTCCCCGAGCCCTGCTCAATGGCTTCAAACTCACCAGGACCCTCCCCGAATCCGGCTTAATAGCGTGCATTAACAGCCTAAACTGGGGGTGATTACGTATTAATAATAACACCCTGTAAATAAGTGCCACAGATCACGACGGAGAGGGGGAGATTGGGGAAAAAAGTATTTGTCAATATCTGTACAACCGTTGGTGTATGGCTGTGTTTTTATTCATTTTAATGTATGTGTGAGTATATCTTTAGTTGTGGGTGCATGTGTGTGAGCGTCTGCTGATTATACGTGTGATAATGTGTGTGTTTACCAGTGTGTGTATGCGTGTGTGTTTGTTTCTATCTGTCTGTATGTGTGTCTGCCTGTGTGTGGCTGTATCTGTTTTTGTTTTTATTGCGTAGGCTGCGTACGGGCCTTTGTCGGTCTTTGTCTGTTAGTGTGGGTGTCTACCTCTTTGTGCATGTGAGTGTGTACATCTTTGTGTTCTGCGTGTGTGTGTGTGTGCATTTGTGTTTGCCGTGTGTGCCTGCACCATTGTCTATGTGTGGGTGTCTGTGTGTGATGTGTGTCGGTGTGGGTATGTTTGTGTTTTACTCTGCCTGACGGCGTATCTGTATCTGCCAATTGTGTTTGTGAATATGTGTGTGACGGTGTGTGTGTCTGTCTCGGAGTGTTTGAATATAACTGCTGGTGTCTGAGACTGTGTCTGTGAGCGAGCGTCAGCGGTGCATAGCTCATGTCGCTGTGTGTCTCTGTGCGCATGCGTGTCTGTATGTGTTCGTGCGATTGTGTCGGTGTCTGTGTGCATGTGTTGCGTATATCTGTATCTGTTCTTGCTGCGCATCTGGTCCTGTCTGTCGGTCTTTTTGGTTTCTGTGTTTCTGTTTCTATCTGTTTTCTGTGACTGTTTGTGAGTGGGTTTCAGGGTGTGTTACTCTTTGTGTGTTAATCACAATGCATGCGTCTCTCTGATGTGTATATGTGTGTGTGTCCGGCTGCGTGTCTGTGCGTGCACCTCGATTTGTGTGTTTGTGTCTGTGGCTGTGTATATGTGTGTGCGTCCCTGTCTATGTGTAAGAATCGTGTTTGCGCGCCTCAGTGATTGGCTGTGCCTCGGTCTGTTCATGTGTACGTAGATCTGTGTCTCTTTGAGTGATCGTGTGCGTCTTTATCTGCTTCGCTGCGTATGTGATCGCGTCTGTGCTTGTTTGCACAGTCGGATTCCAAAGTCAGTCTTCATATATGTGAGTGTGCCTCCCTCCGTCTGTGTCTGCCTCCGGGAGAGTCTGCATTTATAGTGTGTGTGTGTGTGTGTGTGTGTGTGTGTGTGTGTGTGTGTGTGTGTGTGTGTGTGTGTGTGTGTGTGTGTGTGTGTGTGTGAGTGAGTGAGTGAGAGAGAGAGAGAGAGAGAGAGAGAGAGAGAGGGGGGGGGGGACCACGTCTCCCTGTGCATGACTGAGCTAGTGCACGTGTGCGTCTGTGTGTCTGTGTTTCAATCAAATATGAAATTAACTATATTATTAAAGGACGTACACGTCATCATATACTACCCTCAGATTCATGTTCTTGCAGACATTCCCAGTGGGAACAGAAAAATGCAATACCTACATACGGAGAGTCAAAAACTAACGATATAAACATGAATTTGAAGGAACAAATTGATCTGCGGCGGGTAGGTAAATAAGAGGTTGCACACGGGTTTGGGGGTACAAAAGGATTTGCTGTGGGTAGGTCAACATGGGGTTACCCACGGATTTAGGGGTATAAATAGTTTTTGTGGTGGAGGGACTTGAAAAAAGGGTTGGACACGGATTTGGACATACAAGTGAATTTGCGGTGGGTTGGTCAATGAGGAGTTGCGCACGGATCTGAGGGTACAAGTGGATTTGCAGTGGGTAGGTCAATGAGGAATTGCGCACGGATCTGGGGGTACAAGTGGATTTGCAGTGGGTTGGTCAATGAGGAGTTGCGCACGGATCTGAGGGTACAAGTGGATTTACAGTGGGTAGGTCAATGAGGAGTTGCGCACGGATCTGAGGGTACAAGTGGATTTGCGGTGGGTTGGTCAATGAGGAGTTGCGCACGGATCTGGGGGTACAAGTGGATTTGCAGTGGGTTGGTCAATGAGGAATTGCGCACGGATCTGGGGGTACAAGTGGATTTGCAGTGGGTAGGTCAATGAGGAGTTGCGCACGGATCTGAGGGTACAAGTGGATTTGCGGTGGATTGGTCAATGAGGAGTTGCGCACGGATCTGAGGGTACAAGTGGATTTGCGGTGGGTTGGTCAATGAGGAGTTGCGCACGGATCTGAGGGTACAAGTGGATTTGCAGTGGGTTGGTCAATGAGGAGTTGCGCACGGATCTGAGGGTACAAGTGGATTTGCAGTGGGTTGGTCAATGAGGAATTGCGCACGGATCTGAGGGTACAAGTGGATTTGCGGTGGGTAGGTCAATGAGGAGTTGCGCACGGATCTGAGGGTACAAGTGGATTTGCGGTGGGTAGGTCAATGAGGAGTTGCGCACGGATCTGAGGGTACAAGTGGATTTGCGGTTGGTTGGTCAATGAGGAGTTGCGCACGGATCTGAGGGTACAAGTGGATTTGCAGTGGGTTGGTCAATGAGGAGTTGCGCACGGATCTGAGGGTACAAGTGGATTTGCGGTGGGTTGGTCAATGAGGAGTTGCGCACGGATCTGAGGGTACAAGTGGATTTGCAGTGGGTAGGTCAATGAGGAGTTGCGCACGGATCTGAGGGTACAAGTGGATTTGCGGTGGGTTGGTCAATGAGGAGTTGCGCACGGATCTGAGGGTACAAGTGGATTTGCGGTGGGTTGGTCAATGAGGAGTTGCGCACGGATCTGAGGGTACAAGTGAATTTGCGGTGGGTTGGTCAATGAGGAGTTGCGCACGGATCTGAGGGTACAAGTGGATTTGCGGTGAGTGGGTCAATGAGGAGTTGCGCACGGATCTGAGGGTACAAGTGGATTTGCGGTGGGTGGGTCAATGAGGAGTTGCGCACGGATCTGAGGGTACAAGTGGATTTGCGGAGGGTTAATGAGGAGTTGCGCACGGATCTGAGGGTACAAGTGGATTTGCAGTGGGTGGGTCAATGAGGAGTTGCGCACGGATCTGAGGGTACAAGTGGATTTGCGGTGGGTTGGTCAATGAGGAGTTGCGCACGGATCTGAGGGTACAAGTGGATTTGCAGTGGGTGGGTCAATGAGGAGTTGCGCACGGATCTGAGGGTACAAGTGGATTTGCGGTGGGTTGGTCAATGAGGAGTTGCGCACGGATCTGAGGGTACAAGTGGATTTGCAGTGGGTAGGTTAATAAGGTGTTGCACAAGGATTTGAGAGTACAGATGAATTTGCAGTGGACGTGTGACGAATCTCAAATTTATTTCTTTTATAGATAAGTGAATTTAAAAAAAAAAGAATGACCTGAGCTCGTGTTTTTTTATGGTTCAGTGTGAACTGTTTGATATGTATCTTGCTCTGGGATAATCCGTTGTGCATGTGGGGTTGTCAGTGGGTTTGGTGTGCACAGGGCTTTTCGGGCGCGCTCTTATTTGACGATTTGCGCATATTCGGGAGTGCACATGGAAATTGGGGTGCACTCTTATCTGAGAGTGTATGCAGAGTTATGTGTGTGTCTTCTAATATGTGCCTGCACACGGATTTGCAGTGTGCATTTGTAGGATTGAAAAAGTTGTTTCATTTACAGATATTTTACTAATAAATCTATAAATGAACTTTAAAATGAAATTTGTTCCGGCTATTTTTTAAGTTATTTTTGGAACTGTTTGTAAAGAGTTTTTCTTTGCGATAACGAATTGTGAACATGGAGGTGGGCAGATGCACAGGGGTTTGGAGATGCGCGCAGATTCAGGGGGTGTGAGGGTGCACAGGCAGAAATGACGTACACGCATTTGGTGCTGTCGGTGGATGTGGGGTCGTTACAGTTCTCAAAGATTGTTTCTTTAATGAAAACCATAAATAAATGAACTTTAATTTTTCTACCTTTCTCTTACTGACTTTCATAAGGTGGAGGCTGCTAGCTTGTGGAGTTATTTTGAAGTTATCTTTTCTCAATGATCATCTAATGTGCATGTGGGATTGTCAGCCGGTTTCAGGGTGCACACAGTTTTCAGGAGGCACGCGGATTTGGGATTGCGCAAAGATTTGGGGGCGCCTGAGGTTTTGGGGATGTTCACAGATTTCCAGATGCAGCCGGATTTCAGTCTGTCGGTGGATGAGTTGGGGTGGGTGGGAGGTGGTTAACGAATCTCAAGGTTGTCGCATTTATAAGGAAATAAATGGAAATATAAGGATGGATTTAAAGGGAAAGAGAGAATAAGAAAAGTTAAGAAAGACAACAGAATTGACAGGGCCGAAAGCTCAGGAAGGGATCGGAGAGTATTTCCAAGTGCAATAGGGACCGATTTGAGAAGTGAGAGGAGTAATGGATTAAAAGTGTTGCAGCGGTGTGCTACACGCAGCGCTAAAATAACGACACGGAGTCGGTAAACTGCAATCAATGTTAATTTTATTCGAACTTCACAGCCTTGCTTTAAAGCCTCCCTCATCCCGCCCTCCCCGGGCGCCGATGCTCTGAAGGACACGTACTCACAAACCCATTCAGGCTTTTGTCCCTTTGTAGCGGAGCTGGCCTTTGTGCCTGCGCGCTGGCTATTTGTGAGCCGGTTCGAGTGCGCTAGGAAGTTGGTCGCCACATAACCCCCCCCCCCCCCCCAGAACCGGCGATACACATCCCAATGTCCACAGTCTGGGCCGGACCCTGTTTGTGAGGTCGGCCTCTGCGCCGCGGTGCCGGAAACTCGACCGGTTGCGCCAGGTCCACATGGGCCGGTTTGAGTCGGTCCCCCGTGAAAACCTCCTCTCTTCCCCCCAACGCCCAACACGAACGTGGACCCGTTGTTCCTGAGCACCGTGAACGGCACCTCGTAGGGCCGTTGCAGCGGTGGCCGATGCCCGCCCCGTCGTACAAACACAAACTCACAGTTCTGCAGTTCTTTGGGTACGCAGGGCGGGATCTGCCCATGCTGCGAAGTTGATACGGGGGCCAGGTCACCGAGCCTCTCGCGTAGTCTGCCCAGGACTGCTGCGGGTTCTTCCTCTTGTCCCCTTGGGGCTGGTATGAACTCCTCGGGGACGACCAGGGGTGCGCCGTGCGGATGCCGAGTAGGACCGAGGGAAGCTCGTCCGCCCAGTTAGCTCCTCGCAGGCGGGCCATGAGAGCCGACTTTAGGTGAAGGAAACGTTCCACTAGTCCGTTCGACTGTGGGTGGTAAGAAGTAGTGTGGAGCAGCTGTGTCCCCAAAAGGCTGGCCATAGCTGACCGCAGGCTGGAGGTGAACTGGGAGCCTCTGTCGGAGGTAATGTGGGCCGCTACACCAAAGCGGGACACCCAGGTGGCGATCAGTGTCCGGGCGCAAGATTCGGAGGTGGTGTCGGTGAGCGGGACCGCCTCTGGCCATCTTGTGAACAGGTCCACAATAGTCAGGAGGTGCCGCGCACCGCGCGACACTGGCAGGGGGCCCACAATATCCACATGAATGTGGTCGAAACGCCGGCGGGGGGGTGGGGTGTGGAACTGCTGCGGCAGAGATTTGGTGTGCAGCTGCACCTTGGCCGTCTGGCAGGGCATGCACGTTCTGGCCCATTCACTGACCTGCTTGCAGAGTCCGTGCCAAACGAACATGTTG
This sequence comes from Hypanus sabinus, assembly GCF_030144855.1. Classification (NCBI taxonomy): domain Eukaryota; kingdom Metazoa; phylum Chordata; class Chondrichthyes; order Myliobatiformes; family Dasyatidae; genus Hypanus; species Hypanus sabinus. The sequence goes on from NW_026778982.1 coordinate 649,985, forward strand.
GAGACCATCCGGACGGTTGTCCTGATGGAGGGGTGTGCTAAGTTATGAATGGAGTCGAAAACACGGCGCCGCCAGTTCGCCGGGACAACGGGACGGGGCTAGCCGTTGGCGACGTCACAGAGTACGGTCTTCTCACCTGGGCCTACGGGGAGGTCCTGGAGCTGCAAGCCGGAGACTGCGGTTCTGTAACTCGGGATCTCCTCGTCTGCCTGATGCGCCTCTGCCAGCGTCTCAAAATCTACCCCTTGTGAAAGGGCGAGAGAGCGCATCCGCCACGACATTGTCCTTACCCGAGACGTGCCTGACATCCGCCGTGTATTCAGAGATGTAGGACAGGTGGCGTTGCTGGCGGAACGACCAAGGGTCGAACGCTTTCGTCAACGCAAAGGTAAGAGTTTTGTGGTCCGTGAACGCGGTGAAGGGCCTGACCTTCTAGGAAGTACCTGAAATGTCGGATTGCCTGGTAGAGCACCAACAGTTCCCGGTCGAAAGCGCTGTACTTGAGCTCGGGTGGCCGCAGGTGTTTGCTGAAAAATGCCAGGGGTTGCCAGCGACCTGCGATGAGTTGCTCCAGCACCCCACCAACTGCGGTGTTTGATGCGTCCACTGTGAGGGCGGTAGGGGCGTCCATTCTGGGGTGCACTAGCATCACGGTGTTCGCCAAGGCTTCCTTCGTTTGAATGAAAGCGGCGGCGGACTCCTCGTCCCAGGCAATGTCCTTGCCCGGACCCGACAGCAGGGCGAATGATCCGGGCAGCTGAAGGGAGGAAACGGTGGTAGAAATTGACCATACCTACGAACTCCTGAAGGCCTTTGATCGTGGTGGGTCGGGGGAAATGGCGAACCGCATCTACCTTAGCGGGGAGAGGGGTTGCCCCGTCTTTAGTAATCCTGTGGCCCAGGAAGTCAATCGTGTCGAGCCCGAACTGTCATTTGGCCGGGTTGATTGTTAGACTGTATTCTCTCAGTCGGGCGTAGAGTTGACGGAGGTGGGACAGATGCTCCTGACGACTGCTGCTGGCTATGAGGATGTCGTCCAAATAGATGAATGCGAAGCCCAGGTCGCGTCCCACCGCGAACATTAACCGCTGAAACGTCTGTGCGGCATTCTTCATGTCGAACGGCATGCGGAGGAACTCGAACAGAGCCGTTTTGGGGACGTCGTCCGGATGCATCGGGATTTGATGTTATCCGCGGACGAGGTCTACCTTGGAGAACATCCGTACGCCGTGCAGGTTTGCTGCGAAGTCCTGAATGTACGGCACAGGGTAGCGGTCCGGTGTGGTAGCCTCGTTCAGCCTGCGGTAGTCGCCGTACTGTCTCCAGCCCCCTGTCGCTTTGGGCACAATGTGCAGGGGGGAGCCCATGGGCTGTCGGACCGCCGGACGATCCCCAATTCCTCCATTCTCTTGAACTCCTCCTTCGCCAGTCGGAGCTTGTCCGGCGGAAGCCTTCGAGCACGGGCGTGGAGGGGTGGTCCCTGCGTCGGGATGTGGTGCTGTACGCTGTGTCGGGGCATGGCTGCCCTGAAATGCGGTGCCAGAACTGATGGGAAATCCGCCAGGACTCTGGTGAAGTCGTTGTCGGACAGCGTGATGGAGTCTAGGTGTGGGGCCTGCAACCCAAGGAGAAAGTTTGAAAGGTCTCGGCGTGGACCAGTCTCTGCCTCGGCAGGTCGTCCAGCAGGCTGCGAGACCGCAAAAAATCCGCGCCCAGAAGCGAATGGGCTATGGCGGCCAGTGTGAAGTCCCATGTGAACTGGCTGGAGCCGAACTGCAGCTGCCCCTGACGGGTGCTGTAGGTTCTTACTGTGCCCCTAAATCGTAGCCTGAATATAGGGTGCAATTTGAATCAACAGCTATTATTGGCATGTCGCAAAGGGAATACTACGGTTGTAATGGGGGATTGCAGGTAGACTGGGAAAATCAGGTTGGTGCTAAACCCACGAAAGGGAGTCTGTGGAGTGTCTCCGAGATGGATTCTGAGAGCAGCTTGTACTGGAGCCTATAGGGAGAAGGCAATTCTGGATAAGGGTACTCAAGGTAAAGGAGCCATTAGGAGGTAGTGACAACAATATGATAAGTTTTAATCTACAATTTGAGAGGGAGAAGGGAAGATCGGACGTGTCAGTATTACAGTTGAACGAAGGAGACTATGGAGCTATGAGGGAGGAGCTGGCCAAAGTTGACTGGAAGGACACCCTCGCAGGGATGACAGTGGAACAACAATGGCCGGAGTTTCTGGGAATAATTCAGAAGGTGCAGGATCAGCTCATTCCAAAGAGGAAGGAAGATTGTAAGGGGAGTATGGGGCGACCGTGGTAGACAAGAGAAGTCAAAGACAGTATAAAAATAAAAGAGCAGACGTACAACATAGTAAAGATGAGCGGGAAGCCAGAGGATTGGGAAACTTTTGAAGAGCAACAGAACATTACTGAAAAGCCAATACGGGGAGAAAAGATGAGGTACGAATGTGAGCTTGCCAAGAATATAAAGGAAGATAGTAAAAGCTTCTTTCCGTATGTGAAGAGGGGGGCAAAAAATAATTAAGACCAAAGGTGGGCCGTTGAAGGCAGAAACGGGTGAATTTATTATGGGAAATAAGGAAATGGCAGCCGAGTTTAACAGGTACTTTGGATCTGTCTTCGCTAGGGAAGGCAGAGACAATCTACCAGATGTAATAGTGGCCAAGAACCTAGGGTAATGGAGGAACTGAAGGAAATTCACATTAAGGGGAAAATTGTGTTGGGCAAACTGATGGGACTGAAGGCCGATAAATCCCCAGGGCCTGATAGTCTGCATCCCAGTGTACTGAAGGAGGTGGCTCTAGAACTCATGGAAGCATTGGTAATCATTTTCCAATGATCTATAGATTTAGGATCAGCTCCTGAGGATTGAAGAATAACTAATGTAATCCCACTTTTTAAGAAAGGAGGGAGAGAGAAAACTGAATTATAGACATGTTATCCTGACATCAGTAGTGTGGAAGATGCTGGAGTCAATTATAAAATATGAAATAACGGCACATTTTGACGGTAACAGGACCGGTCCGAGTCAGCATTGATTTACGAAGGGGAATTCATGCTTGAATAATCTTCTCGAATTTTTTGAGGATGTAACTATGAAAATGGACAAGGGCACATAGTAATGGGGGTAGGATACTGACATGGATAGAAAATTGGTTGCAGACAGGAAACAAAGAGCAGCTCCTTTTCAGAATGGCAGGCAGTGACTAGTGGGGTACCGCAAGGCTCAGTGTTGGGACCGCAGCTATTTACAACATACATTAGTGATTTAAATGAAGGGATTAAAAGAAACATTAGCAAATTTGCAGATGACACAAAGCTGGATAGTAGTGTGAAATATAATGAGGATGTTAGGAAAATGCAGGGTGACTTGGACAGGTTGGTTGAGTGGGCAGATGCAGTTTAATGTGGATAAATGTGAGGTTATCTACTTTGGAGGCAGGAACAGGAAGGCAGATTACTACCTAAATGGTGTCAAGTTAGGAAAAGGGGAAGGACAACGAGATCTATGTGTCCCTGTTCATCAGTCACTGAATGTAAGCATGCAGGTACAGCAGGCAATGAAGAAAGCTAATGGCATGTTGGCCTTCATAGCAAGTGGATTTGAGTATAGGAGCAAAGAGGTCCTTCTGCAGTTGTACAGGACCCTAGTGAGACCACACCTGGAGTGTTGTGTTAAGTTTTGGTCTCCAAATTTGAGGAAGGACATTCTTGCTATTGAAGGAGTGCAGCGTAGGTTCACGAGAATAATTCCCGGGATGGCGAGACTGTCATATGATGAAAGATCTGAGCGACTGGAATTCACTGCAATTTAGAAGGATGAGAGGGGATTTGATTGAAACATATAAGATTATTAAGGGATTGGACACGCTAGAGGCGGGAAAAAATGTTCCCAATGTTGGGGAAGTCCAGAACCAGAGTTTAAGAATAAGGTGTAGGCCATTTAGAACAGATCTGAGGAAATTTTTTTTCACCCAGAGAGTTGTGCATCTATGGAATGCTCTGCCTCAGAAGGCAGTGGAGGCCGATTCTCTGGATGCTTTCAAGAAAGAGTTAGATAGAGCTCTTAAAGATAGCAGAGTTAAGGGATATGGGGAGAAGGAAGGATCGGGGTACTGATCACATTGAATAGCGGTGCCTGCTCGTAGGGCCGAATGGTCTATTCCTGCTCTTATGGTCTGTTATCTATTATAGAAACGAATAATGAATGCACTTAGAACGTTATTCTTTATTCTTCTTATCACTTAACTATGACCAAGCTGCTCAGTGAATGGTGGAATATGACTCTTGCTCTTAGATAATCTAATGTGTCAGCAGATTTACGGGTGCATAAGGATTTTGTTGTTGTTCGCAGCTTTAGGAGTTCGCGAGTGTGTGTGCACAGGGATGTTAGGGGTGCGTGTGGATTTGGAAGCGCACGCAGATATGGGATTCCGTGCGGATTTGTGGATATGTTGCGATTTGTGTTTGTGTCGCCGCATTTAGGTGCACAAAGATTTATAGGTGTCCGTGGATTTGGAGTTGTGACGAGCGTCAAGATTGTTTCATTTATCGATTCCTGATTAGTTTATCCATAAATACATTTAACCTGAACTTTGATTTTCCCATTTCTTCAAGGCGGAGGCGGCAATTTTCTGAACAGTTTGAAATAATTTTTTGTTCTCTCTCGGATGAGGAAATGTGTATATGGCGACGGCAGCAGATTTGCCAGTGTAGAATGATTTCTGGGTCTGTGCAGGTTTAGGGATGCGTCGCCGAATATACTGATCATCACGGACATGTGAGCACAGGTCAGGGGATGTCGGTGGCTCTGGGGTAGTGAGAAACCTCAAAATAGCTTTTTTAAATTCCAGCCATACTTTTTAAATACAGGCACTATCAATTTTGAACAATGTTCTAGCTATACGTTTAACATGGAGGCACCTGTTTATGAATTGATTGAACTTATTCTTTGTCTGGAGTAATAAATGTGCATATGGGTGTGTCACTGGTTTGTGGTTGTACTCTGATTAGAGAATGTGTGCAGATTATGGGCGTGTCGTCAAGAATGAATTTGCACAGACGTGTTGGGTTGTGCACGGCTTTGGGGGTGCTAGTGGATGCAAGGTTGTGAATAATATAAATATTGATTCATAGTAATTTGAATTTATTAATTCGTTTTTAAAGTGGAATCAGATTGTTTGTGAACTGTTTTGAAATAATTTTGCTCAACGATTATCTAAGGTGAATGTGGCAATGACCCCATGTTTGGAGGTGTACGGAGGCACAAGGGTTTTGGTTGCGCAAAGATTTTAGGCCCGTACGGATTTGAGAATGTGTGCAGATGGAGGGCACGTCGGCAAATATGGCGGTGCACAGGTATGTGGGGTTGTGCATGTATTTCGGGGGAACACGGTGGATGCAGGGTGTGGCAAATATCCATCTTATTTCAGTTTAGATAGTTTATTAATAATTTCACTTTTAAATTGAACCTTGCTCTTTTTGTTCGCTCCGTGGAGGCAGATATTTTGTGACCTGTTCTGAAATTGTTTCTCTGAAGGATAAACCGAGGTGCATGCGGAAATGTGCATGTGGTGTGCGCGGATTTGCGGAGGCACACGGATTTACGTAGCACGAGGATTTTGGACCCGTGCGGATTTGTGGCTGTGAACAGATGTAGGTGTATCGGCGAATGTAGGTGCACACGGATATGGGGGTTTCGATGCATTGTGCGGGGCGAGGGAAGCGAGTAACAAATATCAATGATGTTTCTTTTATACAAACTGTAATAATAAATGCACTTTGAACGGGTAAAATTTTTTCCAATATTTAAATGTTAGGCAGTCTTTTGGGGAAAGTCTTTAAATGATATTTGCTCCAGGATAATCCAGGTGCACGTGGGAGAGTCAGTGCGTCAGAGGAACAGAGAGGGTGGACAGCGTGAGGTTGAAATGTCCAATACCAGAGGACACGTGTTCAAGGTGTAAGGGAGAACGGGGCCTCATTAGTCCTTTCTTGACTGTTAGCTTATTTTGTAATTTAGTATAATTTGTATATTTTCCTGACTGCTGCTGTAGAAAAACAAATTATATTAGACGTTGATGTTAAACATGATTCTGAATGTTTAAAGGAATTATGTGCTGCAGGTTTATTGGACAGCCGGTGTTTATACTTTGGCTGAAACGTCTAATACCAGACGGCATGTGTTCATGGTGAAATGGGGAACACTACCTCTTTAGTCCTTTTTTCAACAATTTATTTTATAATTTTGTGTAATTTCGTATATCTTTCCTGGCAGCTGCTGTAAAAGGAACAACTTATAAAAGGGAGTGATGTTAAAGCTGAGTCAGAATGTTTAAAGGAGATGTACGATGCAAGTTATTTTCTCATACCCATAGTGGTGATTGACTGGACTGAATGCCAGGGGTAGAGGTGGAGGCAAATACGATGGGGGCTATTAGATGCCATATCAATGTGTGGAGAATGGAGGGATGTGGACCTTGCATAGACTGAAAGGATTGGTTTAGTAAGACAGGAAATGACCAGTTCAATTGGTTCAGAAGAACACAGTGAGCAGAAGGGACTGTTCCCTGCTGCATTGTATTATGTTTTGGAGATCACATTTGGAGTACTGTGTACATATATGGACAGCCGCCACAGAAAGGACGTGATTAATCGAGAAAGGCAGGACTAGCCGGGACTCACGGACCAGAGTCAGAAGGAAATTGGATAGTGACTGTGTACTGATCACAAATCTGTAGGTGACAGATTCCCCCCCTCCGCCACCACAGGCCCCATTGTTATGATGCCATTGCAGGGTCATGTAAAGGGTGACAGATGATATAATTTTTTCTTAATAGAAACTGCTTCATATAAAGCACAAAAACACGCTTTATTGGAGCCAGAACTCCCGTCGGGCACCGCGCTCAATCGGCGGCAACTGCCGAACAGGATGGATAATAAGCAGACATGGAAGCACCATAACAGTAAAATAATTGATAAATGTAAAGGAGCATTAAATATCTCCAGATATTTATGTGGGTATTCTTCAGGTGCAACACGAAAATATTTGTTGACCGTTTATATTTGTTTAGTTCGATCTGTACTTGATTATGACTGAATCAGCTTCAGCTTCCAATTTAATGTCTTTGGGTGTGATACAAGCACAGGCTTTAAGATTGTGCTGTGGTGCAGTAAGGTCGCCCCTGGTTCGGCTTTACTGGTTGAAATTGGACAATTGTTCTTTCAATTACAGAGGTCCAAGTTGATGCTAACATAGTAGATTAATTTGAGGATGCAAAGAAATGATCGTCCTGTTGAAGGTGTGTTCGAGGCTTGTAGTGAACATCACACGAAGAGTGTTTTAAATTGTAGGTGCCTGGGTTCTTATCACGCTGGGAATATGTGTGTATTGTATTATGCAATATACAGGATATTTCTCACTAACGCTACTTTTTTATCAATTGTCGTTAGGATACACGATTTAATAAAGACTAAGGATTATATTTTGTCTGAGAGTCTGTTTGTTAATCAGTATATTAATGGAAATTATTACCATATGTTAACCATTTTTTATAGATGGATCAAAAAGTAACTTAACATGAAATACTGGTGTGACGGATTTTTCTGCCTCAGCTGCAGGTAACAGCAAAGAAATGACTTACCAGTCATGATTCGGTATCTGAAGCAGAATTGTTTGCCATCATTTTAGTTTTAGGGTGGGGGAGGAAACTGGTCCTTGCAAACTTGTAATTGGTTCAGATTCCTTTTTGGTTTTGATGAGTCTTAAACAGGTCATTCTAGCAGTAGGTCAGATTTATTGTTGGAAACTCATCAAACAGTATTTCATATTGAAAGTTTGCTTTATATGTCTGCACCTTATGGGTCCTGTACATCGTGCTGTTGAGGGAAATGATGGGGTTGGCTGTTTAGCAACAAGAGCTGTTAAGAGATCAACTATTGATGCAAACCTTCTATTTATCAAATCAGTATCTAAGGAGTTGGTAGTTTTAAGAATTAGGGGCTTATGGCAAGACTTGTAAGATAATGGAGTTAATGGCAGAGACCTTTGCATAATGCATAAACCTGTTGGGAGAATAGAAGCAGGGGTTAAAACAAGGAACGGAATTCCCATCTACTGCTTAATTATGCTTAATATCTAGTTGGAAAACATCATTCTGTGTCTTGAATTCTTTGCAATTATGAAACAGTTATACACATACTATTTCAGTGTGCAGCAAATAAGGTCGAAATAAATCAAATACAGGCTTCTTTACAAACTTCAGGCGTTGATATTTTTAATATAAACACTTTATTAAGTTATGGGGGTGACTTTAAGTTAACTCACATCATTGATCAGGAAATCCCATGTCATAAGGGTAATGTCATAATTGTATCCTGGGACATCAGTATGCAATGGGACTGGGAAAATCATGTTGGTGTCGGATCACAAGGGAGGAAGTCTGCGAGACGGCCTTTTAGATCAGCTTGTATGTGGGCCTCCTCGGTGAAGGGCTATCTTCGATTGGGTGCTGTGTAATAACCCTGTTCTTATTCGGAAGTTTAATCTAAAGGAATCCTTAGGAGGTAGTGATCGTAATATAATTCAATTCATACCGCAATTTGAGAGGGCGAAACCTCTGTCACATTTATCTGTCTCTCAATGAAATAAAGGTAACTACAGGGGCATGAGAGAGAAACTTGCCTCAGGTGAATTAGAGGAGGACGCTGGAGGGGATGACGGTGGAGCAGAGGTTTCTGAAGTATCTGGTAATATTGTACGACGCACAGGATAGACATGTCCCACAGAAGAAGTTCTCCAATGGTAGGGGTAGGCATCTGTGGCTGACAATGGAAGTTAAGGACAGTGTGAAACCTAAGGAAATGAGAAATAAGGTAGCAAAGCTCAGTGGGGTGTTGGATTATTGGCATGTTTTTAAAATCCAACAAAAGGCAAATAAAAGAGCGATAAGCATGGTAAAGATGAAATATGAGGGCAAACCAGCCAATAATATAAAACAGCATACGATTTTTTTTTCAATTACATAAAGAAGAAAGGGAGTTGAGAGTTGATATAGGACCACTGGAAAATGATTCTTGGGAGGTAGTAATGTGGGCAAAAAAAAAGGCAGATTAATCTTAAAGAATACGTTGCACTGGTCACTTTGGAAATTACTGCAGCAGTGATTGACTTTGCTATTACAAATGAAAAAGTGGTAGACAACCTCAAAGGTCTTAAAGTAAACAAGTCATCAAGTCCGAATGGACTGGATCTCAGACTCCCGAGAGAGGCTGCTGAAGAGATAATGGTAATTGGTAATCATTTGATTCTGGAATGGTCCTGGAGACTGGAAAATGGAAAATTGCACTCTTTAAGAAGGGAGGAAGGCAAAAGAAAGGAATCCTAGGCCAGTTAGCCTGACTTCAGTGGTTGGGAAAGTATTGTAGTCTTTGAGTTTTCAAGGTATTTGGAGACTTATGTTGAACTAATTCAATGTCAGCATTGTTACTGGAAAAGGAAATCGTGCCCGATAAATCCTTTCGAGGGCTTTGAGGAAGTGAAAAGGAGCGATTGCAGCAGAACTCAGACGAATTGGAAGATTGGTTAAAAAGTGGCAGAATGAATACAGTGCTGGGGAACGTATGATAATGCATTTTGGTCAAAATAATGCGAGTTATTACTTAACTGGTGAGAAAATGCAAACACCAGAGGTGCAGGGGGACTTATTAATCCTCGTGTCCCAGCAGGTTATTTTGCAGCTTGAGTCTATGGTAAAGAAAGGAAATGCAATGTTGACATTTCTTTGAAAGGGAATTGAATATTTAAGCAAGGAGATAAGACCGAGGCTTTGTAAGACACAAGTCAGACCGAACTTGGAGTTTTGTCAACATTTTGAGTCTCATATCTCAGAAGGGGGGTGGCGGTGGTGTTACACTTTGAAACCTATCCAGTGTTGAAAGGACTAGATAGGGTGGATATGGAGAGATTGTTTCGAGTGGTGGAGTATCCAGACTAGAGCGCACAACCACAAAATTTTGGGCAGTTTTTTTTGAACAGAGGAAAAGAGCAATATTTTTAGCCAGAGATTATTGACCCTGTGAAACCCGGTCGCAGACTGTTGGCATACTTAAGGCGGAAGTTTATCATTTCCTGATCGATCCGGGCATCAGTCCACAAAGGATACGGCGAGCAGGCAGGTGTATGGGATTGATCTGGATCCGGGATCAGCCATGATGGAATGTCGGAGTGGAATCAATGGGCTGAATGGCCTAACTCTGCTCCTATGTCTTATGGTCTTTCCAAGATGCACCTGACTCCATCCCCACTTATCCCATTTAAACATGTTAGAATATTCGGATGGACTTTAGGACCCGGGGGAGCTCAGGTCAACCGCCCGCGGCTGCTGCTGAATCCGCAGTGATTCTGTTCCGTTGACGGATGCAGTAAACGAGTTAAAATTAACAGATCGATAATTCTCAGCTCGTGTTTATTTCACCCTCCGCAGATTCACAATCACTGGGTTTCATCTCCAGTCGCGAAGAAAGGATAAAGTTTCCCCGTGAATTTATTCCCAGTGAAGGTGTGGAGATGGGAGATGGGACTTGGTCTCCGCGTTGTAAAATGAAACCGTCCCGGACTCGTAACTGAGATAAACTCCCACCCTCCCGGGGATGGGACCGGCAGGGAGACGGGACTCAGGGCTGACATTGATCACGTCATAACCCCGCTGGAACACTTCACAATACCGTCTGATGACCCAGAATCGGGTCTCCGGTCTCAGTCCGACCCCTCCCTTCGTCTCCACAGACACTGCGGCGACTCCCAGACACCAGACCCTATTCCCCGCCACATCCACCTTCCGTTAATGTCTCACCGAGGTGAATCCCTCCGATCCCAGCACACAAGCTCAGTCTGTGAATCTCTACCCGGTGTCGGGGAGATTCTTTCGGGTCCGGGTCCGTCTCACATTCTTCCGATCCTCAGGCAGGGTGACAGAGACTGGAGTGGTGGGGAGAAAGCAGAGAATTAGAGAATCCCCGGGGACTATGGGAACACTCGGGCAGCGCGGTCCCAGGGATCGGGGGAGACTCGGGCAACTCTTGTCAACCAACTTGAGCTAATGCCATTTACCAGTTATTCCTTTCCACCTTTCTTATCCACGTACCTGCCGAAATCTATTTCTCAACATGTCACTCCACCCAACTCCAAAGTTGATCGCTGATCTCTAAACATGGAGATGCCTCTTCACTGTCCACTATACCGCGAATGTTAGTGCCATCCACAAACCTACTATCTATGTCACCTACATTCTCACCCAAATCATTACTATGAAAAAAACAACGACACCAGCACCGACTCCCTCAGGTCACAGGCCTTCAGTCCTCTGTTTAAAATACACTTGGACAGACGCCAACAGGTAAGACACAGAAGGGGACTGACCTAATGTCGACCATTGGGATGAATATAGCTGCGTAAAAAGGTTAACACAGAGGTGATGGGCCAAAGGGCAAAAATTCTATGCTCTACAACGAATGGCTGTGTGACTTTAAATTAACTGTATGGCTGAGACTCCACAGACTCCCACCACCAGCTATCCCCCCCTACCCAGTTCTTCACTCCTCAGACAGGGGAAACATCCTTCTTGTATCCTGCCTGCTGAGCCCTGAAAGAATTTTGTGTTTCCCTGAGATCTGCTCTCATTCTTCTAAATAGGGAACAGAGAACAGTACAGCAGAGGAACAGGCCCTTCATTCAATGTTCACATTCATGTGTGAGTGTGAAGTCTGAAATGGGGGAATCAGAATCTGAAACAGGTTTATTATCACCGGCATGTGTTGTGAAATTTGTTAAAATAGCAGCAGCAATTCATAATATCGAATAAAAAAACAAAATAATAATAATAACAGTAATAATCAATGTTTTTCAGTATACGTACTGTATATTGAATAGATATATAGATGTGTGTGTGTGTGTGTGTGTGTGTGTGTTCGCGTGTGTGTGTGTGTGTGTGTGTGTGTGTGTGTGTGTTCGCGTGTGTGTGTAAGAAAGTGAAGTAGTGTCCAAGGGTTTAATGTCCATTTAGGAAGAGGAGAAGAAGCTGTTTCTGAATCGCTGAGTCTGTGTCTTCAGTCTTTTGTACTTTCTAACTGATGGTAACAGTGAGGCTAGGGCAATTCCTGGGTGATGGAGGTTAATAGTGGATCTGCCTTTCTGAGACACCACCACACCACCCCTTGAAGATGCCCTGGGTTCTGTGTAGGCCAGTACCGAAGATGAAGCTGACTAAGGTTCAAGTTTTCTGCTGCTTTTTCGGTCCTGTGCAGTAGCACCAACCCCACCACACCAGACAGTGATGCAGCCTCTCAGGATGCTCTCTACGGTACCGCTATGGAAGCTTTTGAGTGTATGTGTTGATATTCCAAATCCCTTCAAACTCCTAATGAAGTGCAGCCGATGTCTTGCCTTCGTTATAACCGCATCTGTATGTTGGGAGCAGGTTAGGTCCACATTGATCTTGACACCCAGTGACTTGAAACTGTTCACTCTCTCCAATTCTGATCCCTCTACGACGATTGGTATTTGATCGGTTGTCTTAACCTTTCTGAACTCGACAATCAGCTTTTTCATCTCACTGATGTTGAGTGGGAGGTTGTTGTTGCGACACCTCTCCACTAGTTGGCACAACTCGCTCCTATACGCCCTCTCATCACCATCTGAGAATGAGATAAGGATCCCTTATTTTCCACAACTCCATGGCCATCACCCTCTAATTAGAATAGTGAAGAATTTGTAGGGACCCTTGAGCAACATAGGTCCTGATGAAAGGTTTCAGCCTGAACCGTCGACTGTTAACTTTTTTCCGTTGATGCTTCGTGGCCTGCTGAGTTCCTCCGGCAATATGTGTTTGTTGCTCTGCATTAATTATACTCAATTTGTTGCCGTCCGCAGCTGCCTGTGGCAGATTCTCTATCCCGTGGCTAAAGGAATTCTTCCTCATCTTTATTCGCAATGGACAGCCCTCCAGTCATCCATGATAGGAAACATCCTCCTGACACCAACTCGATCCTGATAGGTTTCAGGGAGATCAGGCCGAGACCCTTCATCGGGACCTGTTTTGCTTGGATTCCAGCATCTTCAGATTTTCTTGAGTTTTATGTATAAAGCGGAAGTTCGTAGGTTCTTGATAGTCGTGGGGGGGGGGGGCATGAGAATGGCACTGAGAGGGATAACTGATCAGTCATCCTGATATTGTCCCTGCGAGACATTTCTGCCATCGTATTTCAACCATCCTGCACCACAAAACAACATTCTGGTCATCCAATTCCCTGCTGCATCTGCATGTTAATTCTGCTGTATCTGCAGTTATTTCTATTCAAGAAAACCCAGGTCCCTCTGAACATTTCACCCGTACCTCATGTGATATGTGCTCTTAATTTCTACTTCCCTTCCCGGAACCGATGATCTCACAGAGCCACCAAAGGCTCTTCATATGACACGCCATTCAGTCCTGGTATCATTTTCACGAATTGTCTTTGAACCTTCTCCTGTTTCTGCAGATCCGTTCGGAGATCGAAAAGGTTCACAACGCTTGACGTGCAGCCTCAGCGGTGTTTTATAAAGACTCAACATTCTTGCTTTTATATTCTAGTCCTCCTGAAATTAATGGAAGCATCGCGTTTGCCTTCGTCACGACTGACTCAACCGGCAACAAAGCTTTAGAGAATCCTGCACCTGGACTTCCAAGTCCCTCAACACCTCAGTTGTTGTTGGATATTTGGTCATCCACTTCCCGACAATGTACTTCACCCGTCAATTCTTTGTCCATTCTCCTCTTCGGTCTCCGTCCTTCTGCGGCTTTCTGCCTCCTCCAACTTACCTGGCCCTCCTTCTATCTTTCTAAAGTCTACCTACTTGACCACAAAGCCATCAGTGACTTCAGCCACATTATTGACATATACTCTAAAACGAAACGATCGGAACACGAACCCGTGTCGGATACCGACAGTCACCGGCATCAGCCAGAAATGCTTCCAGTGTTCCTGCTCTTTGGTTCCTGCAAATCATCCACTGTTTCACCCATGCTATTATACTTCATGTAGCAACATGCGCTCAAAACTTGTTAGGTTTCAAAAGTGTGTTTTTCCCCATTCAATCGAGGGTATAATACTTGATTGGAGATATTCGCTCTGCATGTCTGTGACTTGCATGGAGATATGGGTGGTTGCACTTCTGTCCTGACAGAAATGTTTAATGTTTTCTCCTTTCCGTAGACACTGCCTGGCCTGCTGAGTTCCTCTAGCATTGTATGTGTGTTGGTTGGATTTTCAGCAGCTGCAGATGTTCTGGTGCCCTGTGTGTGGGTGGAATTCTCTGTCTGTGGATGATACAAAGATTGGTGGCATTATGGATTGTTTAGAAGGATATATTTCCCTTGCCGATATGGAGGGAGAATCACAAGATGGGGTTATTGAGAACAAGTCTGTGTCATTGCATCTTTGAAAACCAAATGATAAGAGACAAGACACCGCTAATGATACGACTTCAAACAATCTGACGGACAGAGAATGCTTCGGGTCCAACTCTGTTTCCTACTGAAATTGGCTGCCCATGTTGATGGAGTGACTGAGAAAGCACATGCCATGACGGGCTCTGGAGCAGAGAAAGCTGAGGAAAAATCTTGATACCAGTTTATGAGGCCATGAGAGTCATAGATTGGGGAGCGGACAGCTGACATTCTCAGGGAGCTAACGGGAATCATATCACAGGCCATGAGTTTGAGGTCAGACGGGTAACTTCAAAGGACATGTGTTGGGCACTAATGTAGTCCCAGGGAAAATATAAAGCCGCCACTGCGGCTACTCTGTTGCTTTTATGTCTCTCCATGCACGATTCGAGCATTGCAAACCAGAGCTGCACTAACTCTCTCCACGGAATATGCTTCGAAACAGGACTGAATGAATGTCCTTCTAGTTCTCTTTGAAGAGCTAAATATAAACAACAATGACACAATAAGTAGTTACACTGTGTGTTTGTTCATTGGATTGTGTCTAATTAGACGATTGGGAGCACCAGGTAATTTAAGCGAGGTTCCTACTGGTGTATAAGAACTCTTTGGATCAGTGCTTGCAGGCATTTGGGAAATTTTCTGCAACGGATCGCTGCTTCACGTAGCAAATGGGATACTCCACAATTTTCAACATCGTCAGAATTTACTGCCCGGTGGTTGCAGCACTCGGAATTCCGGGTAATGTTGTGTGTTTGTGTTACTCTCGGGGTATCATAGACTAAATGAATCTCGATTCATTGTTGCATTTGCGTTCCAGTGCATTGGACGGTGAAAAGAAACCTTCACTCTAATTTATCTTCTAATTGTAATTCGCGTTAAAATGTTTCATCTTGCATTTGTGTATTGTTTGGGCGTTTGATACGGTTTTATCCTATAGTGGACACAACTGTATTCCAGAAATGTTTAAGTGTGCTTACAAAACGCGCAGACCGAAAGTACCGCACCCACAATGCCGGCGAAACTCCGTGCAACAAGCAGCATTTATGTAGAGGAAGAAATGTTCGAGGAGACCCTGCAGCAGGACTTCATCAGAGCAGTTTGCAAAGATATCACTTCGCGCAACATCCTGATAGCGACAGTACTGACTTACCAGATCCGGTTAACGCTGAGCCCGCCCTATGCCGTAATATCTTCCTCTGACGTCCGGCTTTCCCGGCACGATTCCTCTCATTAAATCCTCAAATTTCACTATAGGGACGAGGAGACTTGATGCACCTCAGTTATTAAATCCCAAAGTATTATCAGCTGTTCCCGCATCTCCCAGTGTTAAATTACTTATTCCTCCCCTGTCATCATGAACTGAAGGAATTTATATATATAAATATATTTATATTATATTTATATTTATATAAATGTGGCCAACCCTCCGAGGTCCCTCGATCCTGAATGTTTCAGTGGAGTTACCTTGGTATCTGCCATTGATGTTCAATCAGCGAACGTGACTCTTTCTCATGGGTCCTCCCCGATAGCGGAGAAAACGCAGCCATGCAGATGATTTTTCAGAGTGGTCTGTCGGACAATTACTTATCTGCTTCTGCAAAGAAAAATAGGATTCTCCTCAAACCAGCAGCTGCAGCCATCACTCCATTACCTTGTCTTTCCAGCGTGACTGTCTGCTGAAGTGAGGAGTATCATGTGTGTCTTGATGTATTAACCTCCCGTTCAGTGGCTTCCCCCTTCCTCATTTTCTTTTTAACGATCCCATAAATTATTATTGAATGTGCAGAATTTAATTTTCGGGCATTGATTTCAAATTCGTTTTGATTTTTATGATCATGCGCATTTCCCACGATTAATTCACTGATCACAACTGTCTCGGCAAAGCTCTGTTTAGTTCACCCGTGGTGCCCATTCGCAAGTTTGGCATCTCTCTTTTCTTGGGCATCTAGTATTCAGGACACATCGCTGGTCGGTCCCTTGTTCTTATAGAGAGCGCAGCGTGTGAATCTGGATTTAAAATGCATTCATGATCTTTATTCGATGTAATTATGAAAAAAAAACATTTTAAATGGAAGCCAAATAAATAATCGCTTTTAAAGAATTGTAATTACGTCATACTGTCTGAAATTAAAATCAATCTGTCCACCATCCGTGCCGCTCTCCGCAAGACGCCATCCTATTAGGGACAGTTCTTGATAACCTCGCCTTCCCTGACTGGGACACGGCCCGTTACTGACTACATAACAGAGCCGCCTGAGGGTTAACTGCTGGATGTGAAACTGGCGACATGTTAATCGTGTATTAAGTGGAAGGACACCCTGACACCAAACTATGGCCCGTTCGACTATTACTGACAGTAGGCAAATAAAGTCACACGAATCATTCTGCGGTTAATGATGGTATGTTTTAATAATTTCTTTCAGTTAATTTAACGGCGATTGTGATCCTGTCCCGCGGGAAGTGCGGTCTGTCCAAATGCATCGCTCTCTACCTTGTGGCCATGGCGGTGGCCGATCTGATGGTGGTTATCATTGTTATTATACTACAGAGGATAAATCATATCTATTTATTTACTAATTTCTTGCTCGTAACTCCGACGTGTTCTCTACTACATGTCCTGAGTCTCGCAAGCTTGGACTGTTCTGTTTGGTTGACGGTAGCTTTCACTTTTGATCGGTGCGTCGCCATTTGCTGTGAGAAGCTGCGGAACCGATATTGCACCGAGAGAACAGCGACTGTGGTGGTAGCAACAGTGAGTGCGGCGTGTTGTGCCCAGGCCATTCCATATTACTTTTCAATGGATCGATGGCGTTGTGTTTCTTCAGCAGAATATTTCACATCACCACTGTGGAAAGCCTACGAGGTATTTGACATAATCTTAACACCGTTACTACCAATATGTTTAATTGTGCTCTTTAATGTTTCAACCGTCAAACGTATCATAGCGACAAATAGAGTTCGCCAGGGACTTCG
The DNA here is from genome assembly GCF_030144855.1 of Hypanus sabinus. NCBI lineage: Eukaryota > Metazoa > Chordata > Chondrichthyes > Myliobatiformes > Dasyatidae > Hypanus > Hypanus sabinus. The sequence continues at coordinate 667,469 of NW_026778982.1, forward strand.
AAAACGCGGTGAGAATTGTAATGACCCGGAGATAGCAAACCGGAGAAAGTCAATGATACTGTTGTTCGCACTGTCAGCCAATTTCATATTATTTTGGATGCCCTATGCTGTGTATTCTGTGAATTGGCAATCCGAAAACTATTTCTACACTGACAGATATTTCAGCTCACCGACATACATCCTGCAGGTATGTGGGTTCATGTTGTCTTCTCTCAGTTGCTGCACCAACACGTGTATCTATGGCCTGACACAGAGAAAATTCAGGGAGGAGCTGAAGAATGGCGTTAAGTATCTGCTTGCAACAACAGAAAAGATTTGCAAATAAAATGCAAACACAATTATTCCTTCTTGCAACTTCAAAACGATTAATTCGAATAGTATTTCATTTGAGCTTCAGGCGAACGTGTTTTGGTATCTCACTGTTCAAACGATTTGCGTGAGTTAGGCAACAGGGTTTAAATTATTATTATCATTAAGGAATATAATTCACTCCGATATCATGTAATTTCAATCCATTATATTTGATTGCACCGTATCTAAGCCTACGAACAGGAATGAATCTCACCCATTTGGAAGAGTATTTCATTTGAGTTTCAAGCGATTGTTATTTCAGAATCTCACTCTCCAGTCATCAGCGGGTGTTAAAGAACAGGGATTAACCTGTTAATATCTTCATGAAAATACTTCTGACCGGGATGTCATAAAACTTCAATAAACTATGGCTGGTTGCAAGGTACCTGAGCATTTGAACAGTAATTAATCTGATTCGTGCACTGGGAAAACTGTTGACAAAATCTCGGCATTGTATTAAAACATACATCATATATAAAAATATATTATTGTATAATCCGAAATTCTTCATTATTGCCTCGGCTTTTACGGCATTTATGTTTCATATTATTTACTCTGAATATTAGCATCAGACGGTAAATGCAATGTAATAGTTGTAGAATGATTTAGATGTTCTCCGCGTCACTGTACCATTTCCGCGCCGAAACAGTCTGGTATCGCGACGTAACAAGGATCCCTTCATACTTACCTGTCACGAATGTGACGTGATCGGCAGGGGCTTGGTCTTTGAACTTAAGTAATGCTAGCGCTTTGAAATACATTAATGCAAGCTGCTTGACAATTTTCAGGGTTTGATTATTGCGGAGGCATTAACAGTTGATATGATGTGGTCATTTGGAGATTGCAGAAGCACTACTAATGATTTTTTTAAGAATTGATGAATTCTGGCATTGTACCGGATTTCTGGAAAATTGCAAATGTTACTCCGCCAGTTAAGAAGGTTGGGAGGCAGCAGAAAGACATCTATGGACTTGTTAGCCTGACATCAGTGTTTGGGAAAATTTTGCAATGGGTTAAGGATGAGGTTATGGAATACCTGGTAGCACACAAGGTAGGCCAAAGCCAGCATGGTTTCCAGAAAGGAAAATCCTTCCTGACTAACCTACTGCAATTTCGTTGAGGAAATTACAAGCAGAGTAGACAAAGGAGATGCAGTAGATGCGGCGTACTTGAATTTTCAGAAGGCCTTTGACAAAGCGCAGCACATGAGGCTGCTTATTAAGATTGGAGGCCCATGTTATTACGAGGGAGTAACTAGCATGGGTGGAGCATTGGCTAATCGGCAGAAAGCAGAGCGTGGGAATAAAGGAATCCTATTCTGTCTGGCTGCCGGTTACGAGTGGAGTTCCACAGTGCTCAGTTTTGGGACCGCTGCTTTTTACGACGTATGTCAATGATTTGGACTATGCGATTAATGGACGTGGCTAAATTTGCCGATGATACCGAGATAGGTGGAGGAGAGGGTTGTGTTGAGGAACTAGAACGTCTGCAGAGAGACATAGATATTTTAGGGAACTGGCAAAGAGGTGGCAAATCTTCGAAAATGTATGGATTTGCACTTCGTTTGAAGAAATAAACAGCCGGACTATTATTCCGATGGTGAGAGACGTCAAAATTCAGAGATGTCAAGGGAATTGGGGTCCATGTGCAGGATACCCTAAAGGTTAACCTCCAGGTTGAGTCGGTTGTGAAGAAGGCGAATGCAATGAAAGCATTTATTCTCAGAGGTACAGGGTATAAGAGCAGGGATGGCATGCTGAGGCTCTATAAGGTACTCGTGTGACCACACTTGGAGTATTGAGTACAGTTTTGGGCTCCGTATTTTGGAGAGGATATACCGACATTGGAGAGGGTTCAGAGAAGATTCACGAGAATGATTCCAGGAATGAAAGGGTTATCTTCCCGATAAAGTAAGATCAGCTCTGTGGTATATTCCCTGGAATTCAGGAGAATGTAGGGTAATCTCAAAGAAACTTCACCGATGTTTAACGGCTTGAAAAGATATGGCACCGTTATTTCTCATGGTAGTTTAGTCTAGGACAAGAGGGCACGGCTTCAGCATTGAAGGACGTACATTTAGAACAGAATTGTCGAGAGAGTACTTCAGTCAGAGGGTGGTAAATCGGTCGAATTTGTTGTAGAGGGTATGTCATAGGGTACATTTAAGGCAGCTAAGTTCCTAATTAGCCAGGGCATCAAAGGGTATGGTCTGAGGGCAGTGAAGTGGGGATGACTGCAATAATTGGATCAGCCCATGATTGAATGGCAGAGCAGACACGATGGTCCGAATAGCCTCCTTCTCGTCGTATATCATGTGGTCTTATGGTCATATCGTTTGGACCATAAGACTTTAAGATATAGGGGAAGAAGTAGGTCCTTTTGCCCATCGAGTCTGCTCCGCCATTTTATCATGGCTAGTGCCATGATATCTTGTGACCAAAATTCTACTGCCTCCTCACCAGATCATTCAAGCCCCTTACCAATTAAGAATATATCATTCTGCCTTAAATATAGATGAAGACTAGTCCTCACAGCTGCCCGTGACAAATAATTCCACAGATTCCCCACTCTCTGGCTGAAGAAACTCCTCCCTATCTCCATTCGAAAAGGAAACCCTTCCTTTCTGGTACTGTGTCTTCTGATCATAGACTCGAACACCGTAGGAAACATCCTCTCCACATCCACTCTATTGACCCCTTTCACCATCCAATAGGTTTCCATTAGGGCAGCATTCATTCTTCTGAATTCCACTGACTAGAGATCATTTTCGGGAACCTCCTTTGAACCCTCTCCAGTTCAGCACATTTTTTCTACGACAGTGTACCGGGAACCACTCACTTACAGGAAGTGAAACCTCACGAGTGTTTCTAAAGTCTCAGCATTACATCCTTTCCTTTATACTCTAGTGTTCCTGTAATGAAGGTTAACATCCCGTTTGCCTGCAGGCACCAACTGCATATTAACCCTGACGAAATCAAGGGTTAGGGTTAATAACGAAACCCTAACGCTCTGCAGACAGAAACTTCTTCCTCAGTCAACAGAAATGTTCCGAGATTCCTTTTCGCTTCGTCTACTCCTTGCATCAAGCACTGGCTGGAGGAGACTCACTCATTGTGCTCTCAGTTTCTGGTAGTGAGAACAGTATTTACCAACATGATTTATTAACTGAGTAATTGATGCAGAGAACGATTTGTCAGTCATGGTCCCGCTTGGAGTGTAATTGATTGCAATTCCTTCCGGACCCTTCTTGAATGAATCGGGCTACCCTTCCGCTACTATTGTTGTTGCCCTTACACTCATCTTCTTCCTGTCACCGCCACCCGTCCCGAACACATCTTCGCTGCTCCCTAACAGGGATACAGTTTACCTTGTACTTCTCTGCCAGTCCATGAGCATCCGCATCCAGCACGTCATTATCCATCACTTCCGCATATTCAACGGGATTCTACCAACAGTCGTATGTGTACTTCTGACCACCCCCTCTCTGAGGCAGAACGTTCTGTCCTTAGCAAAGGCCTCTCTTTCGTCCCCCTCCGTCCACACCTCTGTGAGTTCCGGACCCACCATGACGATGTCTTCTTCCGTCGGCTACGTTAACAAGAATTCCCCTCCCTCATTGATGAACCCCCCCCCCCCCGGTCCAGACCACTTCATTTTCACTCTGTATGTCCAATCCTTATACACTGCCATTCCCCATCAAGAAGGCCTCAAAGCCCTCCGCTGCTTTCTTGACAATACACCTCACCAGTTCTCCAACACCAGCAAACTCCTCCGGTTGGCGGAACTGAAACTCACACTTAATAACTTCTCTTTTGATTCTTCAACCTTCCTCCTCCTCCTGGATAACCCCACCCCCGGGACTTCTACCTGCACTCGATCTTTGTATCTTCAACTATCCGCGAGACATGAAACGCCTCAACATCACCACTCCTCTCTCCTGTTCCAGCCTCACTCCCTCTAAACGCATTGCCCTCCACTCTCTCTGCACTAATCCTAACCTCACCATCAAACCTGCAGACAAAGGTGGTGCCGTAGTAATCTGGCGGACTACCTCACTGAGGCCAAACAGCAGCTCTCTGACACCTCCTCTTACTTACCCCTGGAACAGGACCCCACCAAAAAACATCAAAACATTGTCTCCCATACCTTCACAGCACTTATCAACTCCGGAGACCTTCCATCCTCACCCAAATGACTCACACCCCGCAATGCTCGGTTTTACCTCCTCCCCAAGATCCACATGCCTGACAGACCCGTTAGACCCATGGTTTCTGCCTGCTCCTGCCCCACCGGAGTTGTATCTGCCTACCTGGACTCCATTTTGTCACCCATGGTTCTCTCCCTCCTCACCCACATCCGGGAAACATCCCCTGCCCTTCATTTCTTCAATAATTTTTCAGTTCCTAGGTCCAGAACACTTCATTTTCACTGTGGATGTCCAATCCGTATACACTTCCATTCCCCATCAAGAAGGCCTCAAAGCCCTCCGCTGCTTCATTGACAATACACCTCACCAGTTCCCCACCACCAAACTCCTCCGGTTTGCGGAACTGGAACTCACACTTAATAACTTCTCTTTTGATTCTTCCCAATTTCTTCAGACCAACAGTGCAGCTCTAGGCACTCGCATGGGCCCCACCTATGCCTGACTTTTCGTGGGTTATGTGGAACAGTCTAAGCTCCAAATCTATCCTGGTACTGCTCCCTAACTTTTCCTTCGCTACATTGACGACTACATTGGTGCTGCTTCCTGCACCCATGCTGAGATCGTCAATATCATCGACTTTCCCTCTAACTTTCACCCAGCTCTCGAATTCACTTGGTCCATCTCGGACACTTCTCTCCCCTTCTCGATCTCTCGGTCTCCATCTCTGGAGACAGACTGCCCACTGACATCTTCTAAAGCCCACTGATTCTCGTAACTACCTTGACTTCCCATTACCTCTTCCCACGCTGCCAAATGCAAAAATGCTGTTCCCTATTCCCAGTTCCTCCCTCCCCGCCGCTTCTGCTCCAAGGATGAGGCATTCCGTTCCACGACAAATGTCCTTACATTCAAGGATCGTGGTTTCCCTACTGTTGTCATCAATGTTGCCCTCACCTGCATCTGCTCCATTTCCGTACTTCGGCCCTCGCCCCATCCCGTCACCACAACAGGGACCGAGTTACCCTTGTCCTGACCTACCACCCCGTCAGCTTTCGGATCCAGCACATTATCCGCCGCAACTTCCGCCACCTGCAACAGGGCCCCACCACTAATCACATCTGTCCCTCTCTACACTTCTCTGCTTCCCGCAGGGATCGTTCCCTCCTGGTCCACACTTCCCTCCCCACAGATCTCCCACCTGGCACTTATCCCTTCAAGCTTTCTCCTTCGCTCCCTCCCACCACCTTCTTTATGGGGCCCCTACCCCTTCCCTCATCAGTCCTGACCGAGGGTCTCGGCCCGGAAGGTTGACTGCTCGTTTCCACGGATGCTGCCCGACCCAGCGTGTTGTTCGCGTGCGACGACGCAACCTGCAAGTTAGCCTTCAGGATGCTTTGTACAAGGACTTTCCAGACCCATTGCATCTCAGATTTCTGTATTTTCTTTCCATGTGGAAAACTGTCTGCTCATTTATTTGTTCCACCAGAGTGCATAACCATGTATTTACCAGCGTTATATTTCATTTACCGCTTACCTGCAAAGTACACCATAACATCTCCCCCAACCATTGGGTTCAGGCTGACTGGCCTGTAATTTTCTTTCTGCTGCCCGTGTCCTTTCCTAGAGTGGAAAGACATTTGCAATTTTACAGTCCTCCGGAAACACGCTGGACTCCAATGTTTCCTGAAAGCCCTATACTAATGCCTCCACAATCTCCGGGGTGCAGATAATCTGATCCTGGTGACAAATGAACTTTTAGGTCTTTCAGCATTTTGAGCACCTTCTCCTTTGTAATAGAAACTGCATTCACTTCTATTTCCTATCACCCTTCAACATGTCTTCTGCGGTGGGGACTGATGTAAAATATTCATTTAGTTCATCTACCATCTCGTTGTTCCCCTTTATTCTCTCTCGGACCTCATTATCTGGCAGTCTTATACCTATTCTCATTTCTCTTTTATTTTCAATGTGTGCTTGCCAGCTTGCTTTTGAAAATTTTTGCCATTTGATTTTTTTTCGAATTCATCTGTCCTGTATCTTCCTCATTTTCCCGGAGCCCCCTGCAATTTCAGCTCTGCTGTCATCCCTGCCTGCTCCGCCTTCCAATTTACCTTTGACAACTCATCTCTCATAGGACTGTGATTTTCTTTACACCACTGAAGTACCGCGACGTCAGACTTGTGCGTTAAACTTCTATTCAGAAGTCAGCCCGAGTCCACAGCACTTTTGTTAACCTTTGAAAGTACCTGATTCTACGAAGTTCTTTAAGTTCACAATGAGGCGGCGAAAACCTCGTTATTCCCCCTGTGGCAGGGAAGGGTAGAGTCAGGCAGTGCATTAGTGATAGGGGACCTGATAGTTTGCGGTACAAAACAGGTGATACTGTGGCCACAAAAGAGACCCAGGATGCTGCCTCCCCTCCCAAGTGCAAGGGTCCAGGTGTAATCGAGCGGCTGCAAGATGTTCCGAAGGGGAAGAGTGAACAGCCAGAGGTCGTGGTGCATATCGTTAAAAAATAAGTGGAAGAGCTTCTACAGACGGAGTATATAGAGTTTGGAAATAGGGTGAAGAGAAAGACATACAAGGTCATAATTTCTGGATTACTTCCAGTGTCATGGGCTAGTGTGGCTAGGAATGGAATGATAGTACAACTGAATGAAAAACTGAGGAGATGGTAAAAGGGGCAGTGGTTTAAGCTTCGATCAACAGAACATATTTTTGGACAAGCGGTGACCTGCAGAAGAGGCACGGTTTTCATCTGAAATGGAGGAGAACTAATATTGTGGACGGGAAGTTGGCTAATGCTACTTGGGAGGATTAAGCTGGTATTGTAAGGGGCTGGGAATCGGAACACCATGTCACTGAGTGAAGGACTGGACACAAAGGTAGTTATCAGTGAAAGCACGGACAGGCAAAATCAAGTAAATATGTATGATGAGACATAGTTTGAGTGGCGTGTATTTCAATGCAGGGAATGTTATAGGTAAAGTTGATGAACTTAGAACATAGATAAGTGCATGGAGCTACAATGCTGTGGCCTTGACAGAGACTTGGTTGAGAGATGGGCAGGGAAGCGTAATTAATCTACCAGGCTTCAAAAGCTGGAGAAGGAAGTAAAAGAGGTGTGAGTTGCACTACGAATCAGGATGAATATCACAGCCGCACTAAGGGGAGACATGGTGCAGGATTGAGACACTGAGTCTATTAGAGCAGCACTCAGGAACGGAAAGGGTGCAATCAAGCTAATGGGATTGTACTACTACCTGCTGTTGGATAATGAGTCTATTCAGAAGTCCTCTCAGTGGGTGAGCAGTAGGGTGACAGAAACCACAACTCCTTCACTTCCAAGATAGCTACAAATAAGAATGGGATATTTGTAAACTGGAAAAGGGCAACTTACAAGAGCATTAGGCAGGAATTAAGATGATCTAATTGGAAATAACTTCTCTTCTGGCAAATCCAGGTCGGACATGTGCTTAATCCAGTGCTTAATCCATGTGCTTAATCCAGTGCTTAAAGCCTATTTGCACAGAGCACAGGAAAGTTGTGTTCCCGTTAGAGGGATGGACGGGGATGGAAAGAGAAGAGAAACTCGAATGCCCACAAAAGTGAAGAATTTAGTCAAGAAGAAGAAAGAAAAATATGTCAAGTTTAGGAAGTTAGGATCAAATGGATTAGATGAAGGCTATACAGAATACAGAAAAGAGCTTAAAAAAAGGAATTTACGAAAGCCAAGAAGGGCCATAAAACATCCTTGGCAAGTAGTATTAACGTGAATCCCAAGGCGTTTTATACATTTATCAAGACAAATTGATAAAGGGGGCGAGGGTAGGACGCCTCAAGCGTAAAGAGGGAAATATTAGCGAGGATGTGGAGAATATGAGTAAACTACAAAATAAGCACTTTGCTTGATATAACCATATAACAATTACAGCAGGGAAACAGGCTATCACGGCCCTTCTAGTCCGTGCAGAATGCTTCCTCTCACATAATCCCAGCGACCTGCACTCAGTCCATAACCCTCCATTTCTTTTCTGTCCATATACCTATCCAATCGTACTTGAAATGCCAATATCGTACCAGTCTCTACCAACTCTACTGGAAGCTCGTGCCACACAGCTACCACTCTCTGACTAAAGAAGTTCCCACTCGTTTTACCCCTAAACGTTTGCTCCTTAACGCTCAACTCATGTCCTCCTGTTTGAATCTCTCCTACGCTCAATAGAAAAGGCCTATCCACGTCGACTCTATCTATACCCCTCATAATTTTAAATACCTCTATCAACACCCCCTCAATCTTCTGCGCTCTAAGGAATAAAGACCTAGCTTGTTCAAACTTTCTCTGTAACTTAGGTGCTGAAACTCAGTTAACATTCTAGTAAATCTTCTCTGTACTCTCTTTCTATTTTCTTTGACGTTTATTCTATAATTCGATGACCAGAACTGTACACAACACTCCAAATTGGGCCTTAGCAATGCCTTGTAAAATTTTTACTTTCCATCCCAACTCCTAAACCCAATGCTCTCATTTATAAAGGCCAGGATACCAATAGCTTTCTTCACCACCCTATCCACATGAGATTCCACCTTCAGGGAACTATGCACTATTATTCCAAGAGCACTCTGTTCTACTGCACTCTTCAATGCCCTACAATTTACCATGTCTGTCCTATTTTGATTAGTCCTACCAAAATGTAGCACCTCACACTTATCAGCATTGAACTCCATCTGCCATCTTGCAGCCCACTCTTCTAACTGGCTTGACTCTCTCTGCAAGCTTTGAAAACCTACTTCATTATCCACCACGCCACTTATCCTAGTATCATCTGCATACTTACTAATCCAATTTATCCCCCCATCATCCAGATCATTAATGTATAAGACAAGTAACATTGAACCCAGTACATATCCCTGAGGCGCACCACTACTCACCGGCCTCCAGCCTGACAAACAGTTATCCACCACTACTCTCAAACATGACATTCCACGCACAAATCCATGTTGACTCTTCCTAATCAGACCCTGTCTATCCAGATAAATAAATATACCATCTCTAAATATAATTTCCATTAATTTACCCACCAGTGACGTGAAACGTACAGGCCTGCAATTGCTAGGTTTATTCTTAGTACCCTTTTTAAACAATGGAACAACATGAGCAATACACTAATCCTCCGGCACCATCCCCGTTTCTAATGACATTTGAAATATTTCTGTCTGAGACCCGGCTATTTCTACACTAACTTCCGTCAAGGTCCTAGGAAATATCCCGTCAGGATCCGGAGACATCCACTTTTATGTTCCTTAAAAGTGCCAGGACGTCCTCTTCTTTGATCATCATAGTTTCCATAACTTCCCTACTTGTTTCCCTTACGTTACACAATTCAATATCCTTCTCCTTCGTGAATACCGAAGAAACGACATTTTTCAAAATCTCCCCCATCTCCTTTGGCTGCACACAAAGCCGTCCACTCTGATTCTCTAAAGGACCAGTCTTATCCTTCACTATCCTTTTGCTATAAATATAACCGTAGAAACCCTTTGTATTTATTTTCACCTTACTTGCCAAAGCATGGCTGCAGGGTGACCAGGACTGGGAATTAAACATACAAGGATTTTCGATCATTAGGAAAGACAGGCAAGAAGGAAAAGGAGGTGGGGTGGCTATGTTAATAAAACAAGAAATCACTGCAATAAAGCGAAATGATATTGGCTCAAAGGATCAGGATAACGAAACAATTTGGGTAGAAATAAGAAATAGTAAAGGGAAAAAAAGCAGTGGTGGGAGTAGTCTATAGCCTCCAAACAGCTTTAACTCAGTTGGTCGGAGCATAAATCAGGAAATAGTTGGGGCTTGCAATAAGGGAACAGCTATAATTATGGGGGATTTTAACTTTCATATTGACTGGACGAATCAAGTCGGACACGGCAGCCTTGAAGAAGAGTTTATTGAGTGTATTCGGGATGGGTTCCTTGAACAATACGTTACTGAGCCGACAAGGGGGCAAGTAGCCTTAGATCTGGTCCTGTGTAATGAGACAGGACTAATGAACAATGTCCTAGTAAACGATCCCCTTGGACTGATTGACCATAATATGGTCGAATTCCATATTCAATTAGAGGATGAGAGGGTTGGATCTCAAACAAGCGTTCTGAGCCTAGATAAAGGAGACTATGATGGAATGAGAGCAGAATTGCTTAAGATTGATTGGGAAAATAGATTAAAGGGTAGATCGGTACATGATCAGTGGTGTGTATTTAAGTTATTTTACAACTATCAAAAAGAATATATTCCACTGAAGAAAAAAGGGTGCAAAAGAAAAAAATAGTTATCCGTGGCTAAGTAAAGAAATAAAGCAAAGTATACGACTAAAAAGAAAGTTATATAAGGTAGCTAAATCTAGTGTGAAGATTGAAGATCGAGAAGCTTTTAAAGATCAGCAGCAAATAACAAAAAGATTGATTAAGAAGGGGAAGATAGATTATGAAAGTAAATTGGCGAAAAACATAAAAGCAGATAATAAGAGTTTTTATAGTTACATATAAAGAAAAAGGGTGGCTAAAGTAAATGTTGGTACCCTAGAAGATGAGACCGGGAAATTAATGGTAGGAGGCGTGGAGATGGCGGAAACGCTGAAAAAGTATTTTGTTTCAGTTTTTTACAGTAGATGACACTCAAAATATCCTCACACTGGATAAACAGAGGGCTCCAGGGGGAGGGAAGCTAACTACGATTCAAATCACCAAGGAAATGGTACTTGATAAATTAATGGGACTGAAGGTGGATAAATCCCCTGGACCGGATGGCTTTCATCCTAGGGTCTTAAGGGAAGTGGCGGTCGGGATTGTGCATGCATTAGTGATAATTTTTCAAAACTCGCTGGACTCGGCAATGGTCCCGGCAGATTGGAAAAATGCTAATGTAACACCTTTGTTTAAAAAGGGCAATAGACAGAAGGCTGGGAATTATAGGCCAGTTAGCCTAACATCTGTGGTTGGCAAAATGTTGGAATCGATAATTAAGGAAACAGCAACAGGGCATTTGGATAAACATGTCTTAATCGGACAAAGTCAGCATGGCTTTCCAAAAGGAAAGTCATGTTTGTCAAATTTGTTGGAGTTCTTTGAGGACATAATATATAGGGTAGATAAAGGGGAACCAGTGGATGTGGTGTATTTGGACTTCCAAACGGCATTTGACAAGGTGCCACAGCAAAGATTATTGCTTAAAGTAAAACAATCATGGGATTGGGGATAATATTCTGGCATGGGTGGAGGATTGGCTTTCTAACAGAAAACAGAGAGTTGGGATAAATAGTTTATTCTCAGACTGGCAGTTGGTGACTAGTGGTGTTCCACGGGGGTCGGTGTTGGGACCCCAACTCTTTACAATCTACATTAATGATTTGGAGAAAGGGACTAAGTGCAACGTCTCGAAGTTTGCTGATGACACAAAGATGGGAGGGAGTGTAATGAGGGCGGAGGACATTGAAACCCTGCAGGGGGACATAGATAGGCTGAGTGATTGGGCAGACATTTGGCAGATGAAATATAATACTGACAAGTGTGAGGTCTTGCACATTGGCAGGAAAAATAATAGAGCAAGTTATTATCTAAACGGAGAGAAACTGGAAAGTGCTTCTGTGCAAAGGGATCTGGGGGTCCTGGTGCAGGAAACACAAAAAGTTAGTATGCAAGTGCAACAGGTGGGCAAGAAGGCCAATGGAATGCTGGCTTTTCTTGCTAGGGGGATGGAGTATAAGAACAGGGAGGTCTTACTGCAGTTGTACCGGGTATTGGCGAGACCACACCTGGAGTACTGCGTTCATATTTAAGATGGCTCTCGAGGCAGTGCAGAGAAGGTTCACTAGGTTAATTCCGGGGATGGGTGGGTTGATGTATGATGAGAGGTTGAGTAGATTGGGACTCAACTCATTGGAGTTCCGAAGAATGGGAGGCGATCTTATTGAAACATATAAGATTGTGAAGGGAATTGATCGTGTGGATGCGGCGAGAATGTTCCCATTGATGGGTGAAACTAGGACTAGGGGGCATAACCTTAAAAAAAGGGAATGCCGTTCCAGGACTGCGATGCAGAGAAATTTCCTCACTCAGAGGGTAGTGGGTCTGTGGAATTTACTGCCCCAGAGAGCTGTGGAAGCTACTACACTCAATAAATTCAAAACGGAGATAGACATTTTCCTGGATAAAAATGGCATTAGGCGATACGGTGAGCGAGCAGGTAAGTGGACATGAGGCTAGGTTTAGATCAGCCATGTGATCTCCTGGGCTAGTTTTCGATAGCCTGGATGGGTCGGAGAGGAATTTTCCAGATTTTTTCTCCTCAATTGGAAAATCGCTTTTTTTTTCCCGGATGATCACATGGGTTTGAGCGGGATGAATAATAAAATAAAATGGGCGGCATGGTGCCCTGTTGGTTGGCACTGTTGCCTTGTGGGATTCGGTGATAACTAGAGTTAAGATTGGATCAGCCATGATCTTGTTGAATGGCGGAGCAGGCTTGAGGGGCCGATTGGCTGATCCCTTACGAACAATGCAATACTATATAGTTCCCCGAACCAGTGGACACACATCCCTCTGTTGTGCTCGCCAAGTGTTCTCAGTAGCCAAGCCGTCACGACAAAGCGCCAGCGCTGTCTGCTAGCTACTGTCTGACACAAAGCCTCACACGCGAACTCATGTAAACACTCAGAGATGCAGACACACAAAGATTCATTAATAATGAACACATCATGAACTTCTAACATTTTAAGGTGTGGGCAGCAATTTGGCAATGCAAATCTATTTCAGGCACTGCAAAGTATTGGGTCTGTCGGTGGATATGAGGATGCACACAGATTGGAGTGCCCTTTGATTTAGGGGTGTGATGAATCTCAAGATTATTTCATTTACAGATAATTTAATAACAAATACACTTTGAGTTGTGTTCTTGCTATTTTATTTAAGGTGCAGGCAGCTTTTTGTGATTTGTTTGAAGTGATTCTTGCTCTGTAATTGTCTAATGCGCAAGTGGGGTTGCTGGGTATGTAGATGGATTTGGGAGTGTCGGCAGGTTTGGGGTGCGCACGGATCTGGGTATGTAGGTGGATTTGGGAGTGTCGGCAGGTTTGGGGTGCGCACGGATCTGGGTATGTAGGTGGATTTGGGAGTGTCGGCAGGTTTGGGGTGCGCACGGATTTGGGTATGTAAGTGGATTTGGGAGTGTCGGCAGGTTTGGGGTGCGCACGGATCTGGGTATGTAGGTGGATTTGGGAGTGTCGGCAGGTTTGGGGTGCGCACGGATCTGGGTATGTAGGTGGATTTGGGAGTGTCGGCAGGTTTGGGGTGCGCACGGATTTGGGTATGTAAGTGGATTTGGGAGTGTCGGCAGGTTTGGGGTGCGCACGGATTTGGGTATGTAGGTGGATTTGGGAGTGTCGGCAGGTTTCGGTGCGCACGGATTTGGGTATGTGTGTGGATTTGGGAGTGTCGGCAGGTTTGGGGTGTGCACGGATCTGGGTGTGTAGGTGGATTTGGGAGTGTCGGCAGGTTTGGGGTGTGCACGGATCTGGGTGTGTAGGTGGATTTGGGAGTGTCGGCAGGTTTGGGGTGCGCACGGATTTGGGTTTGTAGGTAGATCTGGGAGTGTCGGCAGGTTTGGGGTGTGCACGGATCTGGGTATGTAGGTGGATTTGGGAGTGTCGGCAGGTTTGGGGTGCGCACGGATTTGGGTATGTAGGTGGATTTGGGAGTGTAGGCAGGTTTGGGGTGCGCACGGATTTGGGTATGTAGGTGGATTTGGGAGTGTCAGCAGGTTTGGGTGCGCACGGATTTGGGTATGTGTGTGGATTTGGGAGTGTCGGCAGGTTTGGGGTGTGCACGGATCTGGGTGTGTAGGTGGATTTGGGAGTGTCGGCAGGTTTGGGGTGTGCACGGATCTGGGTGTGTAGGTGGATTTGGGAGTGTCGGCAGGTTTGGGGTGCGCACGGATTTGGGTTTGTAGGTAGATCTGGGAGTGTCGGCAGGTTTGGGGTGTGCACGGATCTGGATATGTAGGTGGATTTGGGAGTGTCGGCAGGTTTGGGTGCGCACGGATTTGGGTATGTAGGTGGATTTGGGAGTGTCGTCAGGTTTGGGGTGCGCACGGATCTGGGTATGTGTGTGGATTTGGGAGTGTCGGCAGGTTTGGGGTGAGAACGGATCTGGGTGTGTAGGTGGATTTGGGAGTGTCGGCAGGTTTGGGGTGCCCACGGATCTGGGTATGTAGGTGGATTTGGGAGAGTCGGCAGGTTTGGGGTGCGCACGGATCTGGGTATGTAGGCAGGTTTGGGGGTGTGCACACTGATTTGGGAGCGAACATTGAGTTGTGGTTTGCAGTCTTGGGAGAACACACGGATTTGCAGATTAGCGCAGATTTTGGAATCCCGGTGGATTCGGAGGTTGTCGAATCTCCAGGTTGTTTCATTGATACAAACTTTAATAATAAATTCCACCTGAACCTTGACCTCTGCTCTTGCTGTTTTTTAGGGGAGAGGCAGATGCTTGAAATGATTCTTGCTCTGAGATAATCTAACTTGCATGTGGGGGTGTCAGCAGGTTTGGGGTGCGCAGAGATCTGGGTAAGTCGGTGGACTTGTAGGGGGACGGCGGGTTCGGCGTGGGCAGGAATTTGGGAGTGCACACAGATTTGAGGATTCTGCTGACTTTGGGATGTTTTGGTGAATATAGGGGTGCACAGGGATTTGTGGATGTGAGCATACATAGCGGTTTGTCAGCGAATATGAGGATCCGTGGATGTGGGACAACCACTGATGAGGGGATAAAGATGGGTTTGTTGAGGTGCGAAGATTTAAGGGGATGTCAATGATTACGCGAGAAATATGTATGTGGGCGTGTGTTCGCCATGTTCCTGCTAATTTTAAGGCGGACACAGCTATTTTGTAAAGTGGTTGAAGTGAATCCTGCTCTGTGAGAGTGTAATGTGTAGGTGTGTGCACGGATTTGGGGTCCGCATGGATTTGCGGATGCGCGCTTATTCGGGAACTGTCGGTGAATCTGGGGGTGCATACGGATTTGGCGGCGAATGTTGCTTTGCGGATGCGCACGGATTTAGGGGTAAGTCAGAGAACGTGTGAGTGTAGTGAATCTCCGGGTTTCGGTTGCTTTTGGGGTGTACACTGATTTGAGGTTTTGCCAGTGAGCATAGATTTGGCGGTAAGTCAGAGAACGTGTGAGTGTAGTGAATCTCCGGGTTTCGGTTGCTTTTGGGGTGTACACTGATTTGAGGGTTGAATTATGTTTTGCCAGTGAGCACAGATTTGGCGGATTCGGGGGTGAGCACTGGTTTGCGGACCCGGTGGATTTAGAGGTGAGTCAGAACTCAGGATTAATTCCATATGAACTTTTACCTCTGTTCTTGTTTTTACATGATTTTCATGTTTCATTGTTTTTGTTAACTGCTTGAAATGATTCTTGTTCCGGGATAATCTAATGTGCATGTGGGGGTGTCTGCCGAAATGGAGCTGTGTCGAGTCGCAAGGTTCTTTTATTTCTACATACATTAATAATAAATGCAATTTGAAATTTGGCCTCTGTTCTCACTTTGTTACGGTTCAGCGGCCATTTTTTGAAGCGTTTGAAATGAGAGTTCGAGAATATCTGCAATGCGGAGACAGATGGGAAGGAGCTGAACCAAGGGGGATGAACTGAATTGGAGGTGTACGGGCACGTGTACAGTCAGGCAGGGACAAGTAGAGACACAGACACAGAAACAAACGGACGCACACTAACAGTCATAGACACACACACACACACACACACACACACACACACACACACACACACACACACACACAGACACACACACATTCTCAAAACCGCACGTCGTTATCTGCAAATCCAGCTCTCAGCCGTGTTCTTTGACACATACGGAGTGACATGATTAAAACATACCCCCCCCCCCCCCCCACTAGACTGCTCAATTTCACGGCATGTGCTCGGGTTAGGGATTGGTCCTGATGAGCCCCCAAATGATCTGTGTGTGACTAAGTCACTGAAGCTATTGGAGGATTGAGTGGATATGAAATTGTGTTTATTCATCAAAACAAACAGACGTTTTCTTCGAGGCCTCTCAGCAGAGTCCCACAAACACAAACTACATAAAGAGTTTATACTCTTGAGGAGAATGGTAAGAGTAGGTGATTCAGGACAATTTCAAAGGCAGAGTGACATAATTTACTTCAATATTCTGTGTCCAACAACTGGTTTGTTTGAAATACATATCTACAGTGGAAGCACATTTAATTGATAAGACACCTCGGACGGTTCAGTCACCTTTGTTGTAACAAACTAACTCCCACAAATGGTCTAAGTATTATTCCTTTAAACACAATCTGTCATCGCAGGGATTGCACCAGTCTGACGTAATTGGTCTGTAAATAATTTAAAAACCTTTATTTTTCAATCTGTTGAAATCTGTCCCTGTGGAATTTCTAAATGGCTTTAAAAACCCCAGGCACGTGCTGCCTTAGCATTTCATTCCGAGAGATCGCCTGTCGCACAAAGAGACAAATCACTGGCCAGGGAAAATGCCTGCAATGTTCGATAGGTATATCAGTGTGGAGAAAATATTGTACGTGTTCATTGGCGTCATTGGAGTTCCTGGTGAGTGAGCATGTTGGTTATTTCTGTGTGTTAACCGGTGTGAACCTGTTTAAGATAATGTTACAAGCTTACAACCTGACCATCATTGCACAAATATCCATCAGAGAAATCGATCCTGTCAATTTCACATTCTGAATTTTCATATTTAATAACGTGTAACTAAGTCTATGTTTCTCCTCCAACTCACGGGATCGAATAGAACGCTGATCCTGCCTTGAATGACACCTTGTCCAAAGATGTCCCAGTGCTGGGGCCAGGGATCTCTCCGGGAAGTTGTGACTGGGAGATGTTTGCATTCTGAAGTACACTTTTCCTAAGTTATTGTTCAGTGGAAAACCTTAGTCCTGTGATTCACGTCTCCCTGTGGAGTCTGTCACAGTCTGATCCAAATGTCTGTTGGTCAATTATTGCTGCTGATCACCTGAACCAGTGTTCACGGATCTGATAACGTGTGATATCGAACTGAACTGCGCTGTAGAATTAATCCATTAACTCAGCCTCAGGTTACTAGCTTGTTTCTGCTTTCCCTCTGAGACCCGTCGGGAATCGGGGCCCCGCTTCGTCCAGACGAGGGATCTCGGACCGAAACTAGAGTTTGTTCAATTCCATGGAAGCTGCCTGACCTGCAGAGTTCCTCCAGTATTTTATGTGCGTTGCTCCGTTTTATGTCGCTTCTCGGCCCCGTCAGATGCTGAGTTTCCAGAGACCTGGTCAGTCCTGGTTAAATCAGTGAAACCGGCTCCATCAGCGACTGGAATCGGGATCAGCACCGATTGTGTTGTCCGTGCAGCTCGTTTTCATCGCCGACGTTTGCCCGCACAGCGTCCTAACTCCACATTGAAGAGACTGTGTGACCCCTGTCTGATGTTGGATTGTCAACGGTTCACAGACTCTCGCACTCCTGATCTTCAGATGAGAACCGATCCGTTGTAAATTTCCGCAGAATGTGTTCAGTAATGTCCAGTGTCTGTTCTCTCTCTCTCTCTCTCTCTCTCTCTCTCTCTCTCTCTCTCTCTCTCTCTCTCTCTCTCTCTCTCTCTCTCTCTCTCTCTCCCTCCCTCCCTCTCTCTCTCTCTCTCTCTCCCTCTCTCTCTCTAGTGAATTTATTGGCGATTGTGATCCTGTCCCGGGGAAAGTGCGGCCTCTCTACCTGCACCACTCGCATGATAGCCATGATAGCGGCCAATCTACTGTCCATTATCACCGAGGTTATTTTGTATCGAATCAGTTGGTATTACTTCCGGTGGAGTTTTCTGAGCATCACCCCTGTGTGCAGTGTTATCACTGTATTGAAGTTCACAGCCATACACTGTTCTGTCTGGTTCACCGTTAACTTCACCTTTGATCGGTTTGTCGCCATTTGCTGCCAGAAGCTGAAAACAAAATATTGCACCGGGAAAACTGCGGCTGTGGTTCTAACAACAACCGGCGTACTGACCTGTCTGAGAAACGTTCCCCGATACTTCACACGGGAACCCGCAGTGATCATCGACAATGTACCGTGGTTCTGTATGATCATGGAAAATTATTTCACTGACCCCGGGTGGGTTGGATATGACTGGCTTAATACAGTTTTAACTCCGTTCCTCCCTTTCGCTGGGATCCTGCTGCTCAACGCTCTGACAGTCAGACACATTTTGGTGGCCAGTCGGGTCCGTAAGGGGCTGAAGGGTCAGAGCAAGGGGGAGAACCGGAGTGACCCGGAGATGGAGAGCAGGAGGAGGTCTGTGGTTTTACTCTTCACCCTCTCCGGCAGCTTCATCCTCCTGTGGATGGCAATGGTTGTAAATGTCATATATTATCAGGTCTCAGGAAAAGGATTCGATTTCAATGATTCTGAATGGATCTTTATGTACGTCGGGGTTTTGCTGAAGAATTTCAGCTGCTGCACGAACACATTTATTTACGCGGTGACTCAGTCGAAATTCAGGGAGCAGGTTATCAGCGCGGTGAAATATCCCGTCACCTCGGTGGTTCAATTCATTAATAAAGCCGCGACCTGAGCACAAGCCGGAGGCTTCCAGTCCGTGTCCAGCCCCTCACGTTCACCACCTGATTTCCCAGGTGTTATTCCCAGGCCGATTAACCCATCGTCCGGCAGCTATGTGACGTTAGCATAGCTTGTGTGTGGAGTGGGGCAAAGCACCGTCCCGGAGGATCAGTATCTCATTGGACCGGGAAGATATCAGTCGGAGAACTGCTCCTGAAGGCGCAAACCCATTGGTCAGCAGATATTTGCATCTATTTCCATTCCCTTCTACCATCCTCACTGTCCGACGTTGCACCTTGTCGGTGGCGTATAATACGATGCTAGTTGTCTATTCCAATATTATCACAGCAGTCTCCGCTGTCCCTTGAATGATTGGCCAACGTGAAGGAAAAGGGCGGGATTTGCATAAACGATGGTCGACATTCCCACTTCAAGGCGTTGATCCCGCCACCAATTGGACTGGATTGTGGTGCGGAGAATTGGGAAATAAAACCCTGGCCGCTTCCATTGTTTTTCCATTTGAAAGGTAAATTACCCCAAAGTCCCAGAGATCGTACGGAATGAAACACAACATTGTGAATTAAATTAAAGTCACTCCCATTACTTCAGAAAGTTTTTAAATAAAATCTAACAACCCCCGAGGATTGTAATGAAGCCTCCATTTGATTTTTCTTTCTGATACTCTTTTCACTGAATTAAAATGTGTTCAACTGTTTCATTATGACAAAACGTTCACGGCCCAGAGTGATGTTTACCATCACGACATGAGGAATTGTATTGTCAATTGGGAGACGATTCCCATCTCCCATAAATCCAAACTTCTATGTATTCTGTAATGGCATCTCCCCTTGTGACCATTATCCCACCAGTCTTGCCATAAGGCCACAATTATTAACACTAAAAAACCCTTACCTGCTGATTTCCTAGGTGGAAGCTCTTTACCGACAGTTAAACTTTTAACAGCTTTGGTAAGTAAACAGTCAACCCGCTCATTCCCCTAAACGCCTCTAATACCCCTCTAAACTGAAAGGCTAACTTCACATTCAGTTAGTCCTGACGAAGGGTCCCGGCCTGAAATGTCGACAGTGCTTCTCCCTATAGATGCTGCCTGGCCTGCTGCGTTCCACCAGCATTTTGAGTGTGTTGCTTGAATTTCCAGCATCTGCAGATTTCCCCGTGTTTGCACTTTGAATAGGAAATAATGATTGATGAGTTTCCAACAGTAATTCTGATCTATTACTGAAGTCACATGTTTTAAGACACATCAAAACCGAAAAGGAATCTGAACAAATTACAAATTTATCTGGGCAAATTTCTTTCACCCACTCTCAGCCGAAAACAGATGGAAACCAATTTGCCGTATGTTTTTATAAATGGTAGGTAAGTCATTTCCCTATCCTTTACTGCAATTACTCCACCAACATTCCCAGTTAAATCATCTTTCGATCCTTCTGCAAAAAAGGTTAAAATGATTAACATGGTGAATGATGAATGGTCCACATATCATAATAATTTTCCTTAATATCCTGATGAGCTAACAAATTCTCAAACATGACAACATCCTTATACATTATTAAACTGTCCAATCCAAAATGTACGTGCTGGTGGAGAAGGCTGTTGGGGTGGTGAAACCTATCCCGGTTAGGGTGGCGGGAGGATGGGGTAAGAGCGGACGTGCACGATATGGAAGAGATGCGGTTGAGGGCAGCGTTGATGGTGGAGGAAGGGGAGACTCTTTCTTGAAAAAGGAGGCCATCTCCTTCGCTCTAGAATGAAAAGTCTCATCCTGACATCAGATGTGCTGGAGACTGTGGAACTGAGAGAAATGCATCGCGATTTTACAGATAACAGGATTCGAATAGTTATAATCCTGGCAGCTTTGAGAGTCCGTGGGTTTGCAGTAGACATCAGTGGATAAGCTGTCTCCTGAGACAGAGTCAGTAAAAACAAGGAAAGTACTGAAAGGTTGCGCCTCAATTTTGAGACTGCGCCCTCTAGTGCTGGATGCGCTCACCAGAGGAAACATCCCCTCCACATCAACCCGATCTCGTCCATTCAACACTCGGTAGGTTTCAATGAGATCGCCCCGCGTTCTTCTGAATTCCAGTCAGTACAGGCCCAATGCCGCCAAATGCTTCTCGTATGTTAACTCTTTAATTCCCGGAATCATCCTGGTGAAATTCCTCTGAACTCTCTCCGAGGACAACACGTCCTTTCTGAGATACGGGGCACAAAAATGCTGACGATACCAAGTACAGCATGACTAGTTCCTGATAAAGGCTCAACGCTATCCCTTTGCTTCTGTATTCATGGGCTGATCTACAGAGGGAATCCGAGTTCATAACTCTCAGATAGTGGTTCCAGTGTCAGGCAGTTATGTTGCAACTCTATAAATCTCCATTTTAACCACATCTGGTGAATTGCATTCTAATACTGGAATAACGGAGAAGCTTTGGGTGGTAATTAGAAGACGCTTAACTAGATGCTGCCTGGATAAAGTAAGACTGGACAGTCTAGGGAGATTTGCTCTGTTCGGGAGAGGCTGTGGGAAGCCCTACAGACATTTATGGGTACCTGAGAAGCAGAGACAGAGTGGACGGCCGGTATTGTGTCTCTGAGTAGGAAATGTCTACTCGCAGACGAAACGCACTTCAGCAGAAACGGGGAACAGTACTTCAGTGGTTCTTTTTTGCGATGTTTGTGTATTTTGTAATTTAGTGCATTTTTTCTCTCTTTTCATGACACTGCTGCTGTAAAACAAACACCTTATATTAGACTGTCATGTTCAACTTGACTGAATGTTTAAAGTAGATTTGTGTTGCAACTTTAGTTTTTTTTTGGACTCATCGTGATGGTGTCTGGAAGGAATTCCAGGGGCGGTGGCGCAGGCAGATGTGGTAGAGGCTATTAGATACCACGTGAATGGTTGGAGAATGGTAGGCAGAGAGGGCTGGTTTAGTGAGACATAAAGGGACCAGTTCAATTGGTTCAGAACAATACAGTGAGCAGAAGGGCCTGTTCCCCTGCTGTCATTGTTCTATGTCGGTGAGACCACGGCTGGAGAACTGTGCAACTCTGGCCGGCCGCCTCGGAAAGGACGTGATTAACCTGGAATTCGCAGTAAAGACTCACGACTTTTGTTGCCGGCCGTGGAGAACGGGAGTCAAAAGGAGACTCGATTGTGACTGGGCACTGACCCCGAAACTGAGCATGATGCACCACCGATTCTCCCCTCCGTCACCACAGGCCCCATTGTCACGATGTAATTGTCGGGTTACGTAAAGAGTGACAAATGACACAAATTGTTCAATGATAGAATGGTTGCACATAAGTCACAAACACCCGCTTTTCATCGGAACTACAGCTCCCATCGGGCACCGCGCTCCGTCAGCTTCAGCTGCCGAAACTGTGAGGCCGCGGGACATCTGGCAGTTGTAGTCCAAATGTCTCAGCTTCTCACTCGCTCCGTGCTTCAACACTATTCCTCAGCCATCACAAACAGCTGTTGGAACAGATTCACCGTGACGTCGGAGGAGAACCACGCCTGTCGTTGTGGACGCAGAGGCCGGCAACCAGCGATAACAGGAATTAGGACAATTAATGCCTCACATTCACCACCCCACTCTGAAGAAATTCCTCCTCATCTCTATTCTGAGGGAAGTTTGGAACAAGTGGTGTACCGCAGGGTCGAGTGCTGGGACATTGGTTATTTGTATATTTCTCAATGTGAGTTTGTGAGGCCTCCGTCGGAGAGGGTCGACCATGGATGTTGCGTCCGAACTGTCCAGATATGCACCACAGAAGCCTCAGATAAATACTCCGGACATGGTCTGACCATTGTTTTATAAATTACAACATAACCTCCTGGCTTTTGAACTCAGCGCTTCACGAATAAAAGCCGGTATTCTATAAGCCTGTTTCACCACCTAATCGACCTGTTTCGCCACATCCAACGAGCTGTGAACTTGCATCCCCATTTAAATAATAGTCGGCACTATTACTCCTTTGACCAAAATGCATTATCATACATTTCCTAACACCGTATTCAATCTGACATTTTTTTTTACCATTCTTCAATCTTTTTGAAGTCCTGCTCCTATCGCATTGCTTCCATAACACGCCCTTCCCCTGCACCTATATTTGTATCATCCGCAACCTTTGCCAGAACGCCATCAATTCCATCATCTAAATCATTGACACACAATGTGAAGAGTAGCAGTTCCAATACTGACCCCTGAGGAACACTGGTCACTGGCAGCCAGCCTGAAACGGCCCATTTTATTCCCACCTGCTGCATCCCACCTGTCAGACATTCCTCTGTCCATGCCAGTATCTTTCCTGTAACGACATAGGATTTTATCTTTCTCGGCAACCTCATGTGCGGTACCTCATCAAAGGCTTTCTGAAATTCGAAGGAAATTATATCAACTGCCTCTCATTTGTCCATCCTCTTTTTCACTTCCTCACTGACCTCTAAAAGGTTTGTCAGGCACGATTTCCTTTTACAGAAACCATGCTGACGTTAACTTGTTTTATCATCAGTCTCCAAGTACCTCGGAAACTCACCCTCGGTAAATGATTACAATACTTTTCCAACCACGGAACTCAGGCTAACTGGCCTAGAAATTCCTTTCTTTTGCCTTCCTCCCTTCGTAAAGAGTGCAATTTTCTACTTTCCGATCCTCCGGGACCATGCCAGAATCAAGTGATCCTTGAAAGACCGTGACCAATGCATCTGTATCTCTTCAACAGCTTTTCTCAGGACTCTGGGTTGTCGTCCATCTGTTCCACGGGACTTGTCCACCTTCAGACCTTTGTGTTAGTCACACGCTTTTCCCTTTTTAATAGCAAAGGCACTCACTCCTTATGTGTCTTCCATAGTGAAGAATGATGCAAGGTATTCACTAAGTTTCTCTGCCAGTTTTTCATTCCCCATTACTACCTCAGCAGCATCATTTTCCAGTGGTCCAATATCAGCTCTCATCTCTCTTTCACTATTTATGTAGCTGAAAAAATGGTACCCTGTTTTATATTATTGGCGAGTTTGCTCTCGTGCTTCACCTTTACCATTCTTAGGGCTTCTTAGTTGCCTTTTTTTGAACTTTAAAGCATCCCGATGATCCAACATCCCACTCACTTTTGCTACTTACATGCCATTTCCTCAGCTTTTATATAGTCCTTATGATTATTTTCTGGAAGTTCGACTGTAAAGTTTTATGAGTTTTTTTTTTTATTTAGACGGCTTGTGCAGGTGCCGGTGGGCAAGTAATACGCGGGTTTCTGAGATAGAGATTGGGATCCCACAAGACAGTATTTATTATTTCTTATTATAATTAATAATATTTTCTCTGAGATAGGTACAGATGTGGGTAAATCCCTATTTGCAGGTGATGGAGGTTTATGGATTAGAGGTAGAAATGTCAATTTAACTGTATATAGGATGCCATTAGCAATTAATCAGTTGGCAAATCGATGGGACAAGCTTTCAGTGGCAAAAGCACAATGGCATAAACAGGATGAATAGACCTGCGTTTGATTTGAAATCACATGATCAAACTCTTGAAGACGTGTCAGTGGTGAGATTTCCAGACAGGGGGATGCACAATGAGCTGACATGGAAGCACCGTGTCAGTAAAATAATTGATAAATATAAAGGAGCAATAAATATTTTCGGCGTCTCTGTGGATATTCTTCGGGAGCGACATGAAAATCTCTGCTGACCATTTACATTTGTTTCATTAGATCTTGTCTTGATTCTGTGGCTCATGGATCAGCTTCATCTCCAACTTTCAAATGTTTGGCTGTGATACAAGCACAGGCTTTAAGATTCTGTTGTGGTGCAGTAAGGTCGTCTCCTGTTTCAGGTTTACTGATTGATTTTGCTGAGATTGAATTTAATGTTAACGTACTGGATTAATCTGAAGGAGCAAAGAAATTATCATCCTGTTGGAGGTGTGTCGGAGGACTGTTGGGAACATCACAAGAAGAGTGTTATAGTTTTGGGTGCTTGGGTTCTTATTACGCTGGGAATATGGGTTCGTTGAATTGTGCAATATGTTCCACCGTGGCATTCTCAGTAACCCAAACTTGTTTTTGTAAATGCCTTTATTGAATTTGGGATAGACGATTTAATAAATTCTCAGGATTTTGTTATGCCTGAGAATCTGTTAGTTCATTGGTATATTAAGGAAATTTATTGTGATATGTTAACCATTTTACAGAAGGATCAAAATATAATTTAACTGGGATTGTTGGTGTGGCTGTTTTGTGCCCACATTATAGGTAACGATAAAGAAACGACATTGACCGATTTCTGCAGAACAACACACTCGATGCACTTCCAGATGAAGCACGTGACCCCATCGTGAACCTGGTCACGTCCTCATCATGGAAGACAATCCAATTGATGTCATCCAAGAGGTCCTGTAACATGAAGTCCGATTGGTCGGACCAACAGTGGACGGATCACCGGTGGCCGCCTCTTGTTTCGGCTTTGGCCTGTACATCGGCAGAAGCCGGATCAGAGAGTGATCTGATTGTTGAAGTGTGGTCGGAGGAGCACTTTGTAAGCGTTATGGAAAGGTCGAGTGTGCCAGCTCCCCGAGCACTCACCTGGATGTGCTGACAACACTTCGGAGGGGCTTCAGTCAGCGATGCTGGATTAAAGTCAGGGCGACAATGAAGACAGCCTCTGGGTGGGCAGTCTTCAGCGTGTTGAGGGTTTCGTACAGCTCCTTGAGAGCCAGGTCAGTAACAGCCTGGGGCGGAATGTACACTGCTGTGATGAAAACACCGTGAACTCCCTGGGTAGCCAGTAGGGTCTAAACAGCTGCTCCACATCTGGGCAACAAAGGATTGGAGCACATGCATTGGGGTCTGCACCAAGCATTGTTGACCATGAAGCATACCCCACCTCCTTTACTCTTCCCAGTGAGGGGTTTCCACCTGTCCACAGGGGACAGGGAGAACCCAGAGGGTTCGATGGCCTGGTCCGGTGTCTCCTCCGTCAGCCAGGTCTCCACAAAACACAAAACGTTATATTCTTTTGTTTCCCGCTGGTCAGAGATTGTGGCTGTCAGTTCACAAAGCTTGTTGTCCAGGGACTAGGTTCTAATCACGCTGGGAATATGGGTTTCTTGGATTGTATATCCCACCGACACGCTCTTGGTAACCCCACATTGTTTTTCTTAATGTCTTTAGTTTATTTTAGGATACACAATTTAATGAGGTCTCAGGATTCTGTTCTGCTTGAGAGGATTGATTCGTGGTATATTGTGGAAAATTATTAGGATGTGTTAAACATTGCTGCAGAAGAATCAAAAGATAACTTAACTGGGATGCTGCTGTGGCTGTTTTTGTTCATGAATTAGAAGTAGCGATAAAGAAGAATATAGTAGAAGAATATATAGTAGAATTTCTTTCCATCATTTTAGGCTTACAGTGGTTGGTGGAAATTTGTTCATGTAAATTTGTCATTTGTTCAGATACCTTTTCAGTTTTAATGAGTCTTAAAACAGGTAATTATTGCAGTAGGACAGATTTACTGTCGGAAACTCATCAAACATTATCTCATACGTAGAGTATTGGTTTATATTTCCACTTCTTATGGGTCCCTGCACAAAGCGGATCAGTTACAAAAGCTGTTAAAATTCCAACTAGCTCATCAGAAGCTAACGGGTTGTTGGATTAATAATTAAATCAAGATTGGTGGGATAAAGGGCATCAATGGAGACACCTTTACAGAATACATACCTGTTGTGTTTCTGGAAGATTGTGGATGAAACAAGAAGGTAAGGAATTACATCGACACGACTGGAAATTTGACACGCTATGCCTAATTACTGTATTCCTTTGTTCGTGTTGGGAAGCATCATTCTGGGTATGTACTTTTCATTTAAAAAATGACAATAATTTTAATTTAAATCACGCTATTGTGTTTTGTTACGTACAAACTATAGGACTTTTAGGGGATAATTTAGGTTTCATTTGAAAAAGGAAGCAGTGAGGGTTTTATGTGCCAATTCTCTACACCACACTCCAGTGCAGTTCGTGTCCGGAATGAGGCTTTAAGTTGGAGTGTGCGCCGCTGTCTATACAAACCCCGCCCTCGTTCTCACGTCAGCCAATTATTGAAAGAGAAAGCCGGAGACTAGTGATCGACAATGGATTAGCCATCAGCATCCGGCTAGACCGTCGCCATCAAAGTGGACCTGACGAGGGGTCCCAGACCGAAATGCTGCTTCCGGACTTGCTGAGTTCCTCCAGCTTGTTTGTACGTGTCGACCAGATCGCCACCACTTTCTG
This sequence comes from Hypanus sabinus, assembly GCF_030144855.1. Lineage (NCBI taxonomy): Eukaryota > Metazoa > Chordata > Chondrichthyes > Myliobatiformes > Dasyatidae > Hypanus > Hypanus sabinus. Next base: position 694,924 of record NW_026778982.1, read on the forward strand.
GCAACGTCGGGCTGCGAGTTCGATGGGCGAGAATGGGAACTGATGGGCATATTTGCAGACCAATGGGCGAGCGGCATTCAGGAGTAATTCTGTGACTGCCATTTGACAGATCCAATGAGGTACCGAGTTTCCAGGCCGGTGCTTTGCCCCGTCCCACACACACACTCTGGTAACCTCCCGCAGCTGCCGGTCGGTGGGACAATCCGCCCGGGAATAAACATAGAAACCTCCGGCACAAAACCGGAGGTTGCTGTGCCGAACATGTCCTTACCTTAGAAACACCTGGGAGATGAGGCGGTGAATGTGAGGAGCTGGAGCCTGGACCGGAGACACTGCGGCCGCCTCTGCCGTGAGCTCAGGACGCGGCTTTATTAATGATTTGAAGCCTCGAGGTGACCGAATTTTTCACCGGCTCATCACCTGATAACGTCTGACCGGCGCAATCCCCACGGTGACAGATTGTAATTACATTAATTAATTAATATTTAGACCTTATGTGGGAGTTAGTCTGTCCCAACAAAAGTTGGGATCAATTGAATATGCTGCCAGTGTAAATCTGCCTTGAGACTCGTCAAAGCTCCAAATCAACAGATTATCCCACATGCATATTAGATGATCCCAAAACAAGATCATTCACTTCAATCTATTCCCAAAATATCTGCCTCCAACTTAAAAAATAGAAAGAACAGAGATCGAAGTTCAAGTTGCATTTATTATTAAACAATGAAACAACCTCTAGATTCAAAACACTTCAAAATCTACCGGGATTCGCATATCTGCAAATCTGTGTGCAATCCCAAATCTGTGCACTTCCGCAAACCCCAACTCAGTATTTACCCACAAATCAGTGTGAACCCCCAAATCAGTTTTCTCCCCCAAATGTGTGCACTCCCAAATCTGTGCACATTCGCAAACCCCACCTCAGTGGTCACCCCCAAATCAGTGTGCATCGCCAAATCCATGCACACCCCCAAATCTTCCGACATTTCCAAATCAACCCTCATACCCAGATGTGTGCGCACTCCAAACCCGATGACATCCCACATGCACATTGGATTATCATAGAGCAAGAATGACTTCAAACACTTGACAAAACAGCTGCCTCCACCTCAAACCTAATGGTAAGAACAAAGTTCAAATTTCAAAGTACATTTGTTCATAAAGTATCTATAAATGAAAAGGCCTTAAGATTCATTACACCCTTAAATCGAAGGATTCTCCAAATCCGTGTGCAACCCCAAATCCGCTCAGACACTCAAATGTGTGCAGCCCTAAATACTCCCAAATCCCCGTGCACCCTCAAATGCCCAAAGCAGTGTGCACCCCCAAATTCACCGACAATCCAAAATCCATATTCACCAACATACCCTGAAACCTTCGCACATCCGCAAATCAATGTGCAGACCCATTTCCATGTGAACCCCCAAACCTGCTGACATCCCCACAAGCACACTAGATTATCCCAGAGCAAGAATCATTTCAAACACTTCACAGAATAGCTGCCTCCAACTCAAATCAAATAGCAAGAACAAAGTTCAAATTTCAAAGTGCATTTGTTCTTGAAGTATCTATAAATGAAAGAGTCTTGAGATTCATTTCGACCTTAAATCGAAGGATTCCCAAATCCGTGTGACACCCCAATTCCACTGAGACACTCAAATCTGTGTGCAGCCCTATATACTCACAAATGCCTGTGCACCCTCAAATGCCCAAACCAGTGTGACCCCCAAATTCACCAACACTCCAAAATCCATATTCACCAACATACCCTGAAATCTTCGCACATCTGCAAATCAATGTGCTGACCCATTTCCATGTGAACCCCCAAACCCGCTGACATCCCCACAAGCACACTAGATTATCCCAGAGCAAGAATCATTTCAAACTGTTCACAAAATAGCTGCCTCCATCTTAAAACGTTCAAAAAGCAAACTGCACTCATTTTAAAAGCATTTTTGTGTGTGAGCATCTCAGTTTATATGCATCACTGTATATGTATGTGTCTGTCCGTCTTTTCATGTGTCTGTGTGTGTTTGTGTCAGAGACCAGCTCGCAGACGGCGCTCAGTCTTTGTCGTGACGGCGTAGCTACTGACGGCTCTCCCGACTACTCCACATCCCCTCCCCCGACTATTCTGTAGCACACAGAAAGGGAACAAAATGGCCTCTCCCGGAAACCACAAGCCTTTATCTCTGAGAGAACATTGCTGCTTTCCAAACAGTGAAAAATTACACAACATCTATAATTCACTGTGCAAGTCAACCGTCATCACAGTGCGGGGTGGGGGATGTGGGGACGGGAGGGTGGCCGGGAAAGCGGGCGACAGAAAAGGTGGAAGGTTAGGGAGGAATGTGTGGAGGAAAGAGTGGGGCAGTGGGGATGAGAACGAATGAAGAGAGGCGGACAGAGAGAAAGAGATTGAGGCTATATATATTTAGTCTCTCTCCTGCCTCCTCCACACTTCTCTCCCCCGCCTATTCTGTAGCACATAAAAAGGGAACAAACTGGCCTCTCCCGGAAACCACAAGCCTTAATCTTCCGAGAGCACATTGTCACTGTCCAAACAACGAAGAATTGCACATCAGACAATTCACTGTGCGAGTCAACCGTCATCACAGTGCGGGGTGGGGGATGCGGGGACGGGAGGGTGCCCAGGAAAACGATCTGCAGTAAAGGGGGAATTGGGGAGAAGGCGAGAGGCAGGCGAAGCGTTGGGTAGAAAGGGAGAAAGAGACAAGAAGAGAAAGAAGGGGGGAGTGAGTGGATAGGGTAGGGTAGAATATGTGGAGGAAAGAATGTGGCACTGGGGAAGGGAACGGATGAAGAGAGGAGAGAGAGAAAGAAAGAGTGTGGAAGAGAAAGGATGAGGGAGTGAAAGACAAGAGATGGAGAAAAAGAGATGGCGAGGGATCAGGGAAGAAGAGGTGGAGAGAGTGGGAAGGGTGAAAATAGGGGCAGGAGAGTGTGGTTACTTTGAGGCAAAGAGAGGAAAAAAGCAATATTTGGGAGCTGGGGTGAAGAGCAATGGGAATATGGGGGGAGTGTGTGTGTGTGTGTGTGTGTGTGTGTGTGTGTGTTTGTTTGTTTGTTTGTTTTCAACAACTTTAAAATTCCCTGGCTCTGATCGCCTCACTTTGACCATGGATATCCAGTATCAATTCACTTCTGTCCCAGCAGGAAATCCTTAAAGCACATCGCTTTCTTCCCAACCAATTCCCCTTCATCGACACTTTATTGGGAGTCAGAGGGCACTATGACAAACAAACAAACACTTTTGCCCATTTAGACCATACCGAATTGTTATTCTGCCGAGTCCCATAACCGCAGCTGGACCATGGCCCTCAATACCTCTCCCGTCCCTGTACTGATCCAAACTTCTCTGCAATGAAATCCATAACTTCCACTGACAGCTGTTTCCACACCCTCACCACCCTCTTGAGTGAAGGAACTCCCAGTCAGATTCCCTATAATTATTTTACCTTTCACTCTTAAACTGCGACCTCCAGTTCCCATCTCACCCAACCTCAGAGAAAAGTCCTGTCAAAAGGTTCCACGTCTCGCCCGGCCTCTGCCTGAAGCATCGCCTCACCCGCCTCTGCCTTGTCTTGCCAGGCATCTGCCTGGAGACTTGCCTCGCCCGGCCTCTGCCTGGAGAATTGCCTCGCCCGGCCTCTGCCTGGAGCCTCGTCTCGCCCGGCATCTGCCTGGAGACTCGTCTCGCCCGGCCTCTGCCTGGAAAATTGCCTCGCCCGGCCTCTGTCTGGAGACTTGTCTCGCCCGGCCTCTGCCTGGAGACTTGTCTCGCCCGGCCTCTGCCTGGAGTCTTGTCTCGCCCGGCATCTGCCTGGTGCCTTGTCTCGCCCGGCCTCTGCCTGGAGCCTTGCCTCTGCCTGGAGCCTTGTCTCACCCGCATCTGCCTAGAGCCTCGTCTCGCCCGGCCTCTGCCTGGAGACTTGTCTCGCCCGGACTCTGCCTGGAGACTCGTCTCGCCCGGCCTCTGCCTGGAGACTCGTCTCTCCCGGCCTCTGCCTGGAGACTCGTCTCGCCCGGCATCTGCCTGGAGACTCGTCTCGCCCGGCCTCTGCCTGGAGTCTTGTCTCGCCCGGTCTCTGCCTAGAGACTTGTCTCGCCCGGCCTCTGCCTGGAGCCTTGTCTCGCTCGGCCTCTGCCTGGAGCCTGGTCTCGCCCGGCCTATGCCTGGAGACTTGTCTCGCCCGGCCTCTGCCTGGAGACTCGTCTCGCCCGGCATCTGCCTGGAGACTTGTCTCGCCTTGCCTCTGCCTGGAGCCTCGCCTCGGTTCGTCGCGCCCTTGACTCGTTCTGGAGTCTCGCCCTGTTTAGAAGTGACTGTATATAGGCTTTCACTAGGTAGGTCCAGCCGTTTTGTCGCTACCGAGCGTTAAGAATTGTCGCGTCGTGTTCTGTGCTCTGTGTTATATATCCCGGCCTTACGTTCTGTACCCAAGGAGGGGTCTGTCTTGGTGTTTCATGTTCCTGTCTCTCCATCGGCTCGGTGTTCTACGTTCTTGACCTCTCTCGACCCAGGCTCAGTGTTCTGAGTTCCTGGTCTCCGATCCAGGCTCTGCGTTCCTGTCTCTCCCTCGACCAAGGCTCTGCGTTCCTCTCTCTCCCTCGACCGAGGCTCTGTGTTCCTGTCTCTCCTTCGAACCAGGCTCTGCGTTCCTGTCTCTCCAGTCAAAGCTTCGGGGTCTCGTCCAGTCCTCGTCACGTCCAAGGTCCTTGTCCTGTCTTCGCCAAGGCTTTGTGTTCTCGTCTTGTCATGTGCCTCGCCCAGCCCAGGAGTACCTTGCCCAGCCCGGTGCTGGGATTACCTCGCCTTGTGCTGGGGTTCCCTTGTCCTATCCATAAGTCTCACGACCAGTCCTCTCCTCGTCCTGTAGCCACGTCTTATCCTCGCCTAGGTCTGGAGTCTTACCCCGAGTCAAGACCCAGGTTCTGGGTCCTTGTCCAGTCTCTGGCTCGGAGTCCAAGCCCAGGCTCCTAGTTCCCAGTTTCATGTCCTGGTTCCGCTATCCTTGTCAGGTCCTAGCCCAGGCCCGGAATCCTTGTCCCGTCCGGGGCCTGTGTTATGTCCAGCTTCCTTTATTCCCCATTTTCCTTGCTTCGTTCTTACGCCTCGTCCTGTTCCTGCTCGTTCAGTGTCTGTGTCTTGTATTTGTGTCCACTCCCAACGCCCCCTTTTATGACAGATTGCTGCAGAAGACTTTGGGGGGGGGGGTAATTTAGGTTTCATTTGAAAAAGGAAGCAGTGAGGGTTTTACATCCCAATTCTCTACACCACACTCCACTACAGTTGGTGGCCGGAATGAAGCTTCAAGTTGGAGTGTGCACTGACATTTATACAAACCCCGCCCACGTTCTTCACGTTAGCCAATCATTCAACTGGAAGGTGGAGACTGGTGTGATTGACAGAGGATTAGCCAAACAGCATTCAACTAGACCGTCTCCATTTTGTGAGAAGGTCGAGAAATAAGCTCGGTGGGCGGGAATAGGAAAAGAATGGACATATCCACGAACCAATGGGCGGGGGCATCAGGCGTAGTTCATTAACTGACATCTGACACGTTCAATGAGGTTTCAACTCTCCAGGACGGTGCATTTATACTCAGACCCCCACGCCACCCTCTCCCCACACACCCACGCACTATCCCAATGTCCCGCCGCTGCTGGTCGATCGGACAATCTGCCCGGGAATAACACCTGGGAGAAGAGGCGGTGAATGTGAAGAGCTGGAGCCCAGACTGGAGTCACTGCGGCCGCCACTGCCGTGTGCTTAGGACGCGGCTTTATTACTGAACTGCAGCCCCGAGGTGACCGGATATTTCACCGCGCTCATCACCAGATAACGTCTGACCGGCGCAATGCCCACGGTGACAGATGATGATTACATTAATGAGTGAATATTTAAACCACAACACACACAAAATGCCGGTGGAACACAGCAGGCCCGGGAGCATCTATAGGGAGAAGCACTGTCAACGTTTCGGGCCGAGACCCTTCGTCAGGACTCTTACTATCTCCTACTGTCTTTCCTTTCAGTCAGTCCTGACGAAGTGTCTCAGCCCGAAACGTCGACAGCGCTTCTCCCTGTAGATGCTGGCTGGCCTGCTGTGTTCCACCAGCATTTTGTCAGGCTTGTTGTTTGAATTTACAGCATCTGCAGATTTCTTCGTGTTTGCTCATAATATTTAGACCATCTGGGGGAGTTTGTCACAACAAAGGTGACTGATCAATTGATTATGATTCCACTGTAAATCTGCCTAGAAACTCGTCACAGTTCCAAATCAACAGACATTCCCACATGCACATTAGATTATCCCAGAGCAATAATCATTAATCTCAACCAGTTCGCAAAATATCTGCCTCCAACTTTAAAAAAAAATTGCAAGAACAGAGGTCGAAGTTCAGGTTGCATTTAATATTAAGGTTGCATTTATTATTAAACTGCATGAACATATTTAATATAACAACCTCGAGATTCAAAACACTTCAAAATTCAACGGGATTCCCATATCTGCAAATCTGTTTGCACTCCCAAATCTGTGCATGTCCACAAACCACAACTCAGTGTTTACCCCCAAATCAGTGTGCATCGCCAAATCCATGCACACCGCAAACCTTCCGACACCCCCAAATCCACCGACATACCGAGATCTGTGCGCAACCCAAACCCGCTGACATCCCACATGCACATTAGATTATCACAGAGCAAGCATGATTTCAAACGCTTCTCAGGATAGCTGCCTCCACCCCAAATCTGTGTGCAGCCCTAAATACTCCCATATCCCCGTGCACCCTCAAATGCCCAAAGCAGTATGACCCGCAAATTCACCGACACCGCAAAATCCATATTCACCAACATACCCTGAAACCTTCGCACATCCGCAAATCAATGTGCAGACCCATTTCCATGTGAACCCCCAAACCCGCTGACATCCCCACAAGCACACTAGATTATCCCAGAGAATCATTTCAATCTGTTCACAAAATAGCTGCCTCCATCTTAAAACGTTGAAAATGCAAACTGCACTCATTTAAAAAGTATTTTTGTATGCCTGAATCTCTGTGTTCGTATGTGTCCTCGTATGTGTCTGTCCGTCTTTTCATGTGTCTGTGTGTGTTTGTGTCAGAGACCAGCTCGCAGACGTCGCTCGGTCTTTGTCGTGACGGCGTAGCTACTGAGAACACACGGCTATCGCGTCTACTCCACATCCCCTCCCCCGCCGCAGCACACAGAAAGGGAACAAACTGGCCTCTCCCGGAAACCGCAAGCCTTCATCTTCTGAGAGAACATTGCCGCTTTCCAAACAATGAAGAATTGTACAACATCTATAATTCACTGTGCGTGTCAACCGTCATCACAGTGCGGGGTGGGGGATGTGGAGACGGGAGGGTGGTGGGGAAAAAGGCGACAGAAAAGGGGGAAGATTAGGGAGGAATGTGTGGAGGAAAGAGTTGGGCAGTGGGGATCAGAACGGATGAAGAGAGGAGGTCAGGGAGAAAGAGATTGAGGCTGTAGGTATTTCGTCCCTCTCTCTCCTTCTCTCCTCTCTCCTCCCCTCCCCCGCGTATTCTGTAGCACATAAAAAGGGAACAAACTGGCCTCTCCCGGAAACCACAAGCCTTCATCTTCCGAGAGAACATTGTCACTGTCCAAACAACAAAGAATTATACAACATCAGACAATTCACTGTGCGAGTCAACCGTCATCACAGTGCGGGGTGGGGGATGTGGAGACGGGAGGGTGGCCGGGAAAACAAACTGCAGAAAAGGAGGAATTGGGGTGAGGGTGAGAGGCAGGGGAAGCATTGGGTAGAAAGGGAGAAAGAGACAATAAGGGAGAGAAGAAGGGGAGTGAGTGAGTGGGGTAGAGTAGGGAGGAATGTGCGGAGAACAAGGGTGTGTCAGTGGGGAAGTGAACGGATGAAGAGAGGAGAGAGAGTGTGTTAAAGAGTGGAAAATAGGTAAGGGGAGAGGAGGAAGTGAAAGGATGAGGGAGTGGGAGACAAGAGGTGGAGAGAAAGAGACAGTGAGGGAAGCGGGAAGCAGAGGAGGCAAGAGTGAGAAGGGGTTAAAATGGGGGCAGGACAGTTTGAGCCAAAGAGGAGGAATGAGCAATTTTTTCTGGAAACGGGGTGAAGGGCAATGGGAAGAGAGAGAGAGAGAGAGAGAGAGAGAGAGAGAGAGAGAGAGAGAGAGAGAGAGAGAGAGAGAGAGAGAGAGAGAGAGAGAGGAGGGAGGGAGGAGAGAGAGAGAGAGAGAGAGAGAGAGAGAGAGAGAGAGAGAGAGAGAGAGAGAGAGAGGAGAGAGAGAGAGAGAGAGAGAGAGAGAGAGGGAGGAGAGAGAGAGAGAGAGAGAGAGAGAGAGAGAGAGAGAGAGAGAGAGAGAGAGAGAGAGAGATGGGTGTATGTCTGTTTGTTTTCAACAGCTTTACATTCCCTGGCTCTGATCGCCTCACATTGACCATGGATGTCCAGTATCAATTCACTTCTATCACAGCAGGAAATCCTGAAAGCACATCGTTTGCTTCCCGACAACAGCCCCAACGAATTCCCCTTCATCGACACTTTATTTGGAGACAGAGAGCACTATTAAGAACAAACAAACCCTTTTGCCCATTTAGTCTGTACCGAATTGTTATTCTGCTGAGTCCCATAACCGCAGCTGGACCATGGCCCTCAATACCCCTCCCGTCCATGTACTGATCCAAACTTCTCTGCAATGAAATCCATAACTTCCACTGACAGATCTGCCCACACCCTCACCACCCTCTGAGTTCCTCTTAAATATTTCACCTTTCACCCTTAAACTGCGACCTCCAGTTCCCATCTCACCCAACCTCAGAGGAAAAATCCTGCCTGCATTGACCCTGTCAACAACACTCATAATGTTATATAAATCTGCAAAATCCCCCTTCATTCCAACACTAAAGGAAATAAAGTCCTTAACTTTTTTCTGAAGCTCGAGTCCTCAAGTCCCAGCAAACGTAAATTTCTCTGCACTCTTTCTATTTTGTTGATGATTTTCCTTCACGCATGTAACAAAAACTAT